>NC_135809.1:92687313-92892362 GCF_964213995.1 Mustelus asterias
CCCATTTCTACTGATGTGTCCTGGTTTATATGACTGTAAGACCAGGGAGAAGATCAACACACCCCCTTGCTCCTTGGAGATGAAGCATCAGTTAGGTTCCCGTGCCAGTAATATCTCCCATGTGTAAATACTGAACCAGCACTCACTGGGTGGGCTTGCAGGTGAAGAATGAAAGAACTTGCATTGATGTAGGACTTTCACATTCTCTTGAGATCCCAGAGCACTTAGAAGAGGTGTCAGAATAGCAGCCAACAGCCATGTGCCCATGCCCAGCAAGAGACAACACCTTCAGGAGAGAAAAGTAACAGAACCATCTAATTGAAATGATTGAAGAAGAATTAAGATAAATATTCTCGATCTTCATGGGATAGAGGTGCAGGGTTAGTAAAATTGGATGCTAAGTAAATTTGTCTAAATTGCTTTTCCTCATGATTCTCAGAGAGGATCCACATTCCATGAAAACTAGGTTTAAATTGTTGAGTTCATGGAGTTGCATGGAATTGGAGTGATGAATGCTTTGAAAATTGCTCCACAGATTTTGGTGACCTCTTCCCGAACCGTCTGCACCTCTGCCAATTGCAAGCACACATGGATGTCACATTGGCAAACAGATTAGGACCCTCTGACAAATTGACAGAACTCTAGTGTAATTTTCAACTGCTATTGGAGAACTGGGAGATGATGATTCATGCTGGGCTTTGGGTTCATGAATGCTGCTGTATCTTTGGTGTTGTTTTTAAGCACTTTGGGATCTCCTAAGGATATGAAAGCAATACTGAGAATTTCAAGTACCAGTGGATGGATTGTGTGCCACATATCCTCCAACATTGCCACTATATATAGACTACTTGTGGCAGAAACTGCACAGTTAAGTTTACAAGGTAATCTTCAGGAGACTAAATCAAACATGAGCTTCAACCCATGGCCGGTTCCTTTGCATGTCCCCCAATCTGTGATCTCTAGCTCAGTGCTTACAGCTTGACAATCCGATGCAAATATGGCCATGTTATCATAAATATTGAGGCCTTTTGCTGAGAATATTGGACAGTTGACCTGATCACACTGTCCACCAACCACCAGATATCTGCTGAGAATAAAGATTGGCGTCAACAGTGTCTTTTATTACAGTAATTGTAGGCTTGATCTTTTTTCTGGATGAATATACTAAAAGAACAGGAAAAGCCATTTTTTGATGGTCCAATGCTGAGTAACAGGAAGGATTCAGATTTTATAATAGAGTTACAGTATTGGGTAGGACAGGAATGTTTAACTGAGAAAGAGTGATATGAAATGGGGGAACAGTACTGCTGTGTATATCCAGATCTATATCTATAAATGATATTTGTACAAATATTGTTTATGAATGTTCCCTTGTACTGTCAATTCCTCTATCTCTTTTTCTCACACTTTCACCCTCCATCATCACTCTTTTTCTATTGCCCTCTCTCTACCACTCTTTGTCTCACTTCATTTATCTCTAACTCTCATTTCTACACTTGGTCTATTTCCATCTTTCTCTCTTCCTTTCTCTCCCTTCTCTCTCTTATTTCATGATCCCTTTTCTGAACCTGCTCTGTCTCTGACAGTCTTCTCTTTCAGAAAGAATGTTCCCAATGGTGGGGATGTCCAGAACTAGGGGTCATAGTTTGAGGATAAAGGGTAAACCTTTCAGAACTGAGGTGAGCAGAAATTTCTTCACCCAGAGGGTGGTGAATGTGTGGAATTCACGACTCCGAATGTAGTTGAGGCCAAAAGGTTGTCTGATTTTAAGAAGAAATTAGATATGGCTTTTGGGGCTAAAGGGATCAAAGGATATGGGGGGGGGATGGAGGATCAGGATATTGAATTTGATGATCAGCCATGATCATAATGAATGGCGGAGCAGGCTCGAAGGGCCGAATGGTTCACTCCTGCTTCTAGTTTCTATTTCTATGTTTCTGTCTTTACTCTTTTCTTCATTCATTTCTCCCTCTTTTTGTTTCCCTCTCCACCTCTCACAGGTATTTCATGTTGGTGGTAGCCCTTCAAGTTCAGGCCCAGAATCAGAATCACCTCGTGGCTGCTCAAATCTCAGAAAGAATCATTGTTCGGGTAAGACTATTTCTTACTTACAGATGCACAGTCTATGTAATTTCAGTGACAGCACTCTGTGCCTGCTTATTATTTTAGTGATTTCTGGAATACTGCATGATCCTAGGTCACTGGCCCTTCAAATGCTTTATTCACAATGTTCTTGTTTTCTCAAGTATTTCTCCCTACAACATTGGGAACCAACCGTATCAGTGATAATGCCTTATTCCACTGTCACTCTGTGCGTTGTTACTCAGTAAACTGTGTGGACTAACGCATACATCACCTGAGCATGCATAGGGAATTGTCGGATATTCCCAGTGGAATCTTGCTCCTGTCTTCAGGGAATTTTGGGATAGCAGGGATATCGGCAATGGGATGTTACCTTGTGACAGTATGTGTAAGACTATTGAGGTATGGCTTCCCGTGATCATGTTAGCAGCAGGTTGTGCCTTCTTGCTGATCTTACAGTATCAATAGCTCTCTGATACTTCACCTGAAGGTCAGGTTTTGCATGAGTGAGGGCAGAGATTACCGACAGGCTCTTTTACTGTAAGAAGCATTTTATCCAAGGCTGTTCTGTCCACACTTGATTCCCACATAGAGGTATTTTCCAGAAAAACACATCAGATATCCATTGAGAAAGGACCCAGGTGCTCTTTTCCCCTCCCTAATCTGGACATATTGAGGTTTAATCACCGTCGCTGTTGCCCTGGTTGAGATCGGGCATTTGAGAACAATGTGGTTTGGAACGTGTGACATTCCTGCTGTCCTGCTCAGTACTAAAGCAAGAGGTGTTTAATATACTGAGCCACTAGTGGAGATCATATCTACAATTTCAATTGCCCCACTCCCCTCCTTTGTTTACACATGTAGAAGTTGACAGGGGCAGGAGGAATAAACCCCTTTTTATAGACAATACTCCTACAATGCATGCTGGCCATTTTCTCCTATGTTTAATTGCTGCATTTGTCTTAGGTCTAGACAAATCACTGCTGATTCCTTCATTAAGAAAATGCCATGTGCTGCTCTCCAATATAACCACCTAAGCACATACACCTTCTCCAGCCTACCGAGTATTTGGCGGGAGTGGACTTCAAGATGCACTCGAGGAGTGCAGTATCAGATGGGAGTGAATAGCTTTCTTTTAGCTGGTGTGCACTGTATATAGAAAATGGCACCAAAGCGCACCCTGTAAATAAGACAGGAGTGAATGAATTTGTTGCATTTTTGCCCAGTACCTAACACATTCAGGAGCTAACAGTAAGTCACTCACAAGTTATACATCAACAGACAAGAATGAATGATCAGCTACCAGGACTATTTCTATCATGCACAGGATATGGTGACTTGATTGTGTCTGGTTTATTTAAGTGGTAGATATGGAGTCTTCATAACTCCCACACAGAATGGAATAAACTTAGCCCAACAGTGTTTAATGAGTTTGCTCTCCACGTCTAAGATTATGGTGTCCCATCGGGTTTCACTGACTCAACCTCATTTTTACTCCTTTCAATGAGTCTGGAGAGCAGACGTATATAGAGTTTGGTGCTGGTGGCTCACCCAAATGGTCTCTTTGAGAGCCACTATTGTCCACTGGCTGCTGCGGTGCTGAGAAAGGACGGGGATGGAGGATGGGAGCAAGGGAATGACCTAAAATGGGATTGGATGCTACGGGTGAAGTTTATGTCATTGACACAGATCCTCCCTCTGGCGGGCTGACTGCTCTTAATAAAGTGCATTGAACACTGTCCAAATTGATTCAGAATTGGGTGGACATTACATTCCTGTACGCAAAGCATGTTGTTACCTAAAAGCAATGTGAGATATCATTTTGTATGACTGAATTTTCAATTACTGGAACAAATACATTGTAAAAAAAATCAGCTGAAAAATAAAATGGAATTGCAAAAGTAACTGGAAATTAAACAAAAACGATCCGTTGTACAAAGAATTAATGAAAAGTTCGGATTATCACTAAAACTCAATTATTATTCGCAATGGATACTTAACAATTGGTCATCATTAAGTTCCTAGATAGTTACTAGCATTGGATTGTTACTAAAAATGGGTAATTGCTACCAACAAATTGTTAACAACTGGAGCTATTTAAAAATTTTAGTAACATTGGATGATTGGGTGACACAGAAGAGCTACTAACAATTTATTACCAGCAATGGGTGGTTATTAACGATGGGTTTGTAGCAATAACGCACTATTACTATTATTACAAACACTGGATCATTATCAGTAATGAAATTACTAATATTTCATAAGTGCAATTATTACCAGCAATAGATGGGGTGGCAGATAATGTGTGGATAGTAATAAGGGATAGTTGCTAGTTCTAGATTATTATTGACTGTGTGTAGAGTGTCATCTGCAGCTGTCTCTGATTCCTCTGTTCTTCATTCACAGAACACGGCACAGGTGAGACATTTTAATGCTAAAACACTCATACAGGAGACTATTTCAGAGCGTAGGTACAGTGGAGCCCTTTATTATCAGTAACTAAAGAGAGCTGTACAGGAAGGAGGTAAGTTTCAGAACTGAGGGGCCAGACATATTGCTTAACAGGTGAGCAAAGCAGGCGATTTCCATGTGCCTGTCAGAGAATGGGTGAAAAGATCAGACAATAGAGGGCATTACACCAATATGGCTAACTGAGCAGCTGAAAGCAAAAAATGTCTGATTCAATGATTCTGTGATAATATGACAGCAATGGTTTCATGTTCTGGAACAATTTATATGTGATGGAATATAGAGGTATGATAATAAACAGGCTCCACTGTATCGGTTAACACTGCACTGAAGGCATTTTGTTCAAAGTTATTGTACAGCCCCTGTGAGAATCTGACAATTCACTCCCTTCTGGTACCATATAACTTGTGCATTTTTTGATACAGCTGCTTAACAATACTCACTCAATAAAACCTGATACCTCACTGGCACCTATAATGTGTTGTAAATCTAGTAACGTTCATGCATACCATAGTAGATGCATCAAAACTTGAGAACATGACAAGTGGCATTGGTGACGGAGCTAGTCTTAATACAAGGAATATATCTCTCCCAAGACAAGGGTTTTTCTCTGTAACAGAACAACAGCAGAAATATAAAGCTTCAGTGGGCTTTAGTAGTCTGACTGTCCTTCAATTTGCTTTCTCTTTGTCTTTCTGCCATTCCTGATCTCCGTTTTCCCACTCCTTGTTCCACCCTCACTTTCCTAACTCTCTTTCTCCAGTCCCCATCTAGCTCAGTCTCTGACTAACTCTCTCGCTGCCCTTTCATTTTTCCCCTCATTGTGCTTTCTTCCTAACTCTCTCTCCCTCATCATTTTTTAATCCCACTCTCTCGAGCTTTGTCCTCTCCTCTCTCCCCATTCCCTCATTCTATCCCTCACTGCTATTTTCTTTTCTCTCACTTTTGTTGCTTTCCCTCTGTCTCTCTCATGCTTTCTCTCTCGTCTCTTTATCACTGACTCCTCTTTCGTTCTCTGTGTTCTGTATCTCAGTCTTTCCTGCCACACGCTCTGATTTTTTTCTCTATCCTCAATTTCTCTTCTCTGTTTCTCGGTCTCCCTTTCTCTGTGATCCTTCCTTCATATTCTCACTCTCTCACCTCTTTTGTGTTCATGTGTTGTCTCTTTTATGTCTTACTCTCCTTTATTTTGCTTTCTCCTGTTTCTTTCCTTTCTCACCGTTCCTTTACTTAACTCTACCTGTCTATTCTCTCCCATCTATTTCACTCTGTCCCTCTTTTTCTTTTTCTCTTCTGCCTTTCTATTTGTCTGGTTGTGTCTTTCTATATCTTTCCATATTGTTTTATCCATCTCCATTTCACTCCAGTTTACTCCCCATTTTCCTTTCCATGTATTTTTAGCTTCAGGGCGGCGCGGTGCCACAGTGGTTAGCACTGCTGCCTCACAGCGCCAGGGACCCGGATTCGATTCCCGGCTTGGGTCGTTGTCTGTGTGGAGTTGCACATTCTCCCTGTGTCTATGTGGGTTTCCTCCGGGTGCTCCGGTTTCCTCTCACAGTCCAAAGATGTGCGGGTTAGGTGGATTAGCAATGCTAATTGCTCCTTCGTGTCAGGGGACTGGATAGGATAAATGTGGGTTATGTGGATAGGGCTTGGGTGGGATTGTAGTTGGTGCAGACTCCTTCTGCACTGTAGGATTCTATGATTTTATGATTCTAGCTCTCAGAGCTTTCTCTCTCCGTCTATCCATCTCCGCATCTCTCTTTTTCTCCTTTATTCAGCCATTTTTCTTTTCTGGATTTTACCTCTCTTGACTCTCTTTGTGTGTGTGTTGCTGTGATTCATGCTCTCAATCCGTAGGCCCATGGATTTTGGTAATTTCAAAACACTGTTTTGAACAGTTGCACAAGTCCTTCAATCTCTTTCCAAAAACCGTAAGAATTACTATAAAGGGTCCATCTCCAGTCAATCTGTTCTAAATTAGTCTGATTTCTTCTTGAGTCGTGTCACTAGTTGCACATGTGAAATTGGGCTATTGTACCATGAGGGATCGAGAATTAAAATACCTGAGATTTGAGTTGGCCCTGACAGTGTGGTCCACTGGCTGTTGATGCTATAAGGCTTATCTGCTTCTAACTCTCTCATGTTTATGTGTGCAATCGCAGACACAGCAGGGAGCACTTTTCACTGAGTGTGATTTGGAAATGAAGGGTATGAAGGAATCTGTACTGTTGTCATGGATAATTGTACGGCCAGAGATCCAGAAGCAGGTTGTTGCCTACCCTCTTGTGTGGCTGAACCATTAACATCACAAAATCTTTTTCTCTGTGGTGAGTTAGCTGACCTGACTTGAGGCTGCAATAGAGGGAAAGGACGAGGGAGAATCTGTCAGATGTGCTGCAAAGTGCAAATGTATGAACATCGAGTAAGGATAGGACTGGTTTAGCTGCAATACCTCCCAAAGTTGATTCTCTGATGACTCTAACTATCTAGACTCAAACAGTAAGAATAACCACACCTGGGTGATATGGCAAAGTGCAAATTCATCCATGGACCAGATCCAACGAGCAGTTTTTGAGGAAAACTTTTCAGTTCCAGTGTCGACACATTAAACCGCTTGGACACAGCACATGGAGGAAAATCACGTGCCCAGGATTGCACACATGGGAAACTGCCTGATTTTCCCATTTGGTCATTTAACTGGATGTGGAATTGGGCGGATTCCGTTGTGGCTGATGAAGTGATTCTTCCCACTTTTCGGTATGGCACCCAGGGATTCAGGTGCGAGAATGGGAAAAATCTGTCACCAGGAAAGAAAGTGGGAAATGAAGAAGAGAAAGCTCAGATGATGCTGAGAGGCTTAAATCCTAGAGACACATATATGATTCAAGTAGGGAGCGTCATAAATGGCAAAAGATTATATTGTACTGCTGCCAATAGAGTGACAGATTGTACTTACAGTAGCTCAGTCTCTTGAATCAGCTCCAGTGCGAGTAGATTGATGGGATGGTGGCAGCCAAAAGAGAGTCCTTAAAAAACCCTAAACAATATGTAAACATTGGTGTTCTTGGCTTTTTTAAAAGTCACTGACAAGTTATTGCTGTTAATAATTACCAGCTGTCTGAGGAGGAGGGATACCCTTTCAGTCTGGAAATAGAGCAAGGTCGGTCCCCTGTCAGTAGAATTGGGCCGCAGCTACTGTGCAGATTTCCTGTTCACACTTTCGAACTTGTGTAGGAAATCTCTCTGGATCTACATTTCCTGAACAGGACACCATGTTTGGGAAAGGAAATGAAGTTTAGATAAATGTTTGGAAAGAGTAAGACGGTAGCAGTGGGACTTGGCAATAAAGACTTTTCTCTCTCTGCAGTAATACAGATCTTTCTGACTCTTGGCTTGGCTCTCTCCTGTTTCACAGGAGGTCTTTTTATCTCCTAAAATGCAAGATTCTGCTCCAGATTAACCATGAGTGTTAAGCATATGATGATGCCCTTTGACAACATCCATAGATCTTACGCTGTCACTTCCCTCATCTCCATAATCAAACTCATCTCTGTCTGGCATTTCTTTGACCGTTGCATCGGTATTATACAATCAGTGTGCTCCAACTTTCCTTTCTTGGTCATCTTAAACTTCAAATAAAATTTCTACCTGCTCCCTCGGTGTTTGGAAATGAAGACTCATCACACTGTCACCAATCCTGACTCATCCATTTAGAACCTTGAAATTGTGAAATACCTCATATCCCCCAATCTTCCAGAGGCTTTTAAAACCCAACCTTACTGTCACTTTACTACATTCTGACTTCCCTCATTGTCTCTTCTACTCTTCGCAGACCTGGTAACTTCCTGCCTTGGAATCAAAGAAGGAGGCCCTTCAGCCTATCGTGTCTGCATCGACTCAGCATCTTCGCCCCCCCTCCCCCCCGCTCGCCCTATACCCAATACAATACCCATAGCATTTGCCATGGCTAATCCATCTAACCTATATATTCCGGGGCAATTTATCATGGCCAATCCACCTAATCTGCACAAATTTAGACTGTGGAAGGAAACTGGAGCACCTGGAGGTAACCCAAGCAGACACTGGGAGAACGTGCAACCTCCACACAGACAATCACCCAAGGCCGGAATTGAACCCGTGTCGCTGGCGCTGTGAGGCAGCAGTGCTAACCACTGTGCCACCATGCTGCCACACCTTGGCTTTTTCGCTTGGCTTTCTCTGTAATAATTTAAGAAAAAGAAATAAGGCGGGATTTTATGGCTTCGCTTCTCCCAAAACCATAAGATCTTGCCCGAGGTCAATGGACCTTCCCATGGTCCCCCCCTCTCCCACTCCGATTCCCGTGGCGGGTGAGGTGGTAAAATTCCAGCCATAGTATTGAAGGCATTCCCGCTTGGGTTATCATCATTTGTGCTTTATTTACACCATTTTTTTGTCTATAGAGATTAAATAAGTGCTCACGTTTCTAGGCACTTGGCATAATGAGGAAGAGAATGTAAAGAGTTCAACATCAACATTGATTCAGTTCAAAGTGGATTTCTGACCCGCTTTATGTTTTTAGTTGAGAACTATTTTTTTGCTCAGTGACACTACCTAGATTAACAGTAAATAGTTCCAATTTCTCAATGTACAGCTGGTTATAACCAGGTTGTTTGTAACCGTATCATGCAAATGAACTCTTGCTTCCATGGGAGATGCCGCCTGCTTTCATTTGAAGGTAACCATTTTGTCAGCACTCCCTCACCCTTAATGGAAAGCCTCAGATTGGTTTTTGGGACATCAAAGCTATTCTCTGCAGCCAGGGATGATTACACCTGAATACTTCTCAGGACATGAACTGAATACTGGAGCAATAATTGAACCTCTCAGATGCATAGATTAGTTTGGATATTCCCTACAATATAGTCATTTGGGGATTCCAAAACTGTGTTTGTATTTTGCACTTTACACAGTGTTGTTTTACCAAGAGACAATGAAAATCACCCGAGGCAACAAGGGGTTCAGTCTAATCTGCTGTGGTCATTGTTTTTCCCCACTCGCTGAGTAAGTATCTATGGGGTGGCTGATTTTGAACTTTTCATCTATTTTCAATACCCTTGGGCAGCTCTCCCTGTGCCTAATGTTTTTGTTGACCATGTCCTCCCTGATCTGCCTCAAGGAATGTGATGCTCAGGGCCTTTCTTCTGACCGCATGCAAAGTTTTTTTCCGCTTCCAACAAAATCAGTTCTGGTCATGCCAGCCTCTGTAACTTACTGCTGGTCCTTAAATCCAGTAGCTGTAGATTATTTCACATACACACCACAGGGTGCGCTGCCAATCAGAGATCTCTCTGATGCTTGGAGATTGCCCAAAAGATTAAAATATTAGAAATTCGGACAGTGTCAGTGACACTGGGTGGACTTGATTCACATTCTGCCCTGTGGACCATAGGGATTGTGCCTGATGTGGAAATCTATCGTTCTTGTGCTGCACAGTGATTAACACTGCTGCTTCACAGCGCCAGGGACACGGGTTCAATTCCAGGCTTGGGTCTCCTCCGGGGGTTTCCTCCGGGTGCCCTGGTTTCCTCCCACAGTCCGAAAGACGGGCATTGGCCATGCTAAATTCTCCCTCAGTGTACCCGAACAGGCATCGAAGTGTGGCGACTCGGGGATTTTCACAGTAATTTCATTGCGGTGTTAATGTAAGCCTACTTGTGATAGTAAATAAATTTTAAATTCAAATTGCAAAAGATGCACAAGCCTAGACTTTTTACTGCTGGTTGCCCTGTGTAAAAGAGCAAATTAAAAGTCTAGCTGTTATAGAATGTTATTTTCTGAGGTGGGGGGCAGTGGCATGGGAGGTAAAGACTCAAACGAGGCTGAAATTTAATTTAAATATTGGCTTGTCATGGAGGCATCCTGCAGAATGTTACTCAATATCTAGGATGTTGTTTCTGAGGGATGCCAGGTGGACTAAGTGTCTACTGCCACTCCTGGCAGCGGAAGATCATGTTGACTATTTCAATCATCTTTTGATCGTTTTTTTTACATTTTTCCTAATTTCTTTCCCATTGATGGAAAAACCTGACCAACATTCCATCCCTGACCAACACTATCTAATATTGGCATCATCCCACTGTGGTGTTGTGTGACCTTACTGTGTGAAAATGGGCCATCGCTTATACCTCCAGAACAAAAGCAACCACACAATGCAATTATTTCCGTGTAGGTTAGGACATTTCTGAAGGAGGTGATAAGGCTCAATGTACATGCAAATCATTCTTTATAGTTGATTTATTAGTCCAACGATGTTGAAGGTCTTTGTTTTCAGAGAAGCCCAGTGAAGGAGAAATCCCAATATTGTGTGTAAATGGGCAAAATCTAAAAGAGTAGCATGGAAGGTAAGGGAAATAAGAAAGTAGAGATTAGATGAAACTAGGTTTGGTTTGAAAAGCTTGTAGATTATACAAAGAAGAAAGCATTCAGGGAGGTAAAGGGTTGCACACAGTTGTCAAATCCTGGGAAAGAATGAATTAGATCAGATACTAAACGCCGAGGGTGAAGAGGAAGGCAGCCTGTAATTATTTATCCAAATAATGCGGAAATTCTCCCATCCCTCCTGTCACGGGAATCGTAGCAGGTGGGGAACGGATTACGCAAAGGTCCATTGACCTTGGGCAGAATTCTCCGGTTTTGGGGTGAGTGTGGCCGGAGAATCCCACCCAACACTAATTAATATATTCAATCCCGTATTCCAAGTTTGTAGAAATAGTCATTGGTCAGAAGCTAGCTGTGAAACTATGGTCTGAAAATGACTGAAACTGCTGAAAGAAATGGCGTCACTATTTGAGATTCCAGCATTAGTACAGATAGGAATACAGAGCAGCTCAGACTGAACTCTATTTATCATCCGCTTCTGTCAATAGGAAATGGCTTCTCACTACAATGATGCTGAAGCCTCACCTTATCCTTGTTGAGCTCCCTAATGCCAGCTTAACTGATACTGCAACAGCCCTCGCACCATTTTCCGAGGCTGTCAGTTTCCACATGGATTGCATGTCTAACCCTTATTCCAACTCAGCATTGCACTGAAAAACAGCCAACTATCTGGATGCACTTTCAACAAGTAAACCATTAAACCAAATTCGTCAGGTAGCCGGGAAGCTTAATCAAGACTTAGTCGACCCTTTAGAACTGCAGAATCACTTCAAGCCTTATATTGTCAAAAATAGGAGAATGTTCTCCAACCTGCATCTTAAACTTCTTAATGTTATTTTTATCATGCTGTCCTCTGATTGGATGTTTCTGATATTGTTGACTCAAGTCAAGTTGTAATTTCCCTGACAGCACTCTAAAAGCAACCACCAAGGTCCATGTTAATGCTTTTGTTGATCTTCCCTCTTCTATGTGGTCAAGATCTTCAAGTGGCTGAAGTCAAATTGATATAATTAGTGGCCTACTGTGGGACAAGTCCCTGAACTGACAACCCATGGTCCCCCTGCATTGTACAAAATTTTAGAAATGGTCTCTATTTCAATCTCCCTTGCTGTTTGGCTGCGGTATCAGGGTAGGACTCCATAGCATGGGCGGCACGGTGGCACAGTGGTTAGCACTGCTGCCTCATGGCACCAGGGACTCGAGTTCGATTCCGGCTTTGGGTCACTGTCTGTGTGGAGTTTACATGTTCTCCCTGTGTCTGCGTGGGTTTCCTTCGGGAGCTCCGGTTTCCTCCCACTCCAGAGATGCGTGGGTTAGGTGGATTGGCCATGCTAAATTGCCCCTTAGTGTCACGGGGACTAACAAGGGTACATACATGGGGCTACGGGGATAGGGCCTGGGTGGGATTGTGGCCGGTGCAGACTCGATGGGCCGAATGACCTTCTTCTGCACTGTAGGGATTCTATGAGTTTACAGCCAGATAATTCGTGCCACCATTTTAGACACAATTTTCTCTTGATGCCCCAGCTTCTAATGAGGACAGCAGGGTAACTCCAAACTCTAAAACTGACAGCTGCAACTGCTGCCCACAGGATCGTTCTCATGCTCCAAAGGGATTCTTGATTCCACAGCAGTCTGAAATGGCCAAAACATGCTTTTGCCTGCCATATCCCAAACTCCCTCAACCAGCTCTGACATGGCGGACTGTTGGATTGAGTACAAACATTTTCCACAGGTGAGAGGAAGTGTGGCTTCATGCTGTGTTCATGCTTCTTTCTCACCTCTAGAGAAAGACATTAGCAAAGAGTGAGATAGATCTCTGTCCCACCTGCTCGACTATGGATAATGTGTGATGCTGGAGGATCCAACTGAGGAATGGGGTGAAAGTACCAAATAAATTTACTCTATTATTAAACAGGGCAGCCAGATGATTACATAAGAGGTTTAGCTGCAATGTGGAGTGTGTGCATTAAGCCACATTGAAGCACAGAATGGAGATAGTCCATTCAGCCTGCCATGACTGTTCCTTCCCTGGCCTGTAGCCTGGATTTTGCAGTCATAATGATAGTGAAATGGTTGGCACTCACCAACAATACTTTGTGATACTGACAGTAACTTATAGTGTCCGCACATTGAAAGCATGGAAATCTAGGAGCAGTTTTCAGTGTTCCCTTCAGATGGAGGGGCCATAAAATTGCTTTAGTGGCCTTTCTGCAACCGCCCCACACTCTCCAGATCTGTCCTCAATTTTACAGCGGGGGTGGGGGGATTGGGGGAGGGCAGATGAGGCCTACGCCTGCCTACACTTGCCCCAATTGAGGCCCTAAAGTGGTCAATTAATGCCCACATGAGAGCTGCTTCTGCCCAGACCCAATTTTGAGGCCAGCAGGAGGAGATCAGAGTTGGAGCTGGGGGCAAGGTAGCCCAGCAGATCACCCTGTTCACTCCCCTCTCACTGTCCCCCTCTCAGCATGACGCAAGCCCTTACAAGCCTGATTCCTTCGCCACTGGACTCCCAATAAAGAACCACCCCCCACCCCTCGCACCACTCATCCCCACCACAGTTCCCCCATTCTCATCCCTACCATGAGACTCCCACACTTGCCTCCGCCCTGGTGCCAGGACTTGGTACCTGAGAACTGCCTATAGTCCCAGTAGAGGCCACCTGTGGTGCTGCTGAGATTACAGAGCTGCTGGGCTATCATACTGGCCAGTAGCTCACTGTGGTAGGACTTCCTCCAGAGTGAGGGTGTGAATCTTGTATCTAGTGAAATTCTGTGGGAAATGCAATGGAAATCTGCAGACAAATGTTCCCTGCTGACCTGAGGGTGGGTGGGATGGAACCCTGGTACCTATAAATTTCTGCCCTAGATGTTGCTCCTCAGCAGGGTGTGCTGTTCAAGTCCTTGAAGATGGAAATCAATTAGAAAGTATTGACTTGACGTGAACCTCTTCCATCAGTCTTATAAAACCCTGGGGTTTTAACAGTTTACTGAACCATAATTATTTCTAAACATCTATCCGGCCCTAACAAATTAATTTTATATATGCGGAATGGCAAATTTCTCTATTTCATGATTTTAAAATTCATAGATTAAATTATTTTCAAAAATTCATTTATGAAATTTCTATCTTAATTACATGCGTAAGTCCCAATCACTTGCTGTAAAAACATAAAAATGATAAAACCTATTTGTTATTTCCTGGTTTGCTGTCTGTGTGAATTCTTCAATGTGATTGGCTGTTTAACCTGATTGATGACACCACTGTAGCTGGATGCCTGAAATTCCATATAGCTGGGGCTGGAATGGAGTTAATGGCTGGGAAGGGGAAAGCTATGCCACAGAAATCACTAAATCTTTGTGGTCAGCGTTCTTAAAGGCCCGTAGCGAATGCGTCACTTTGCCACTGACTACAAAATCTGGGGCCATGTCGAACTTTGGCCAACACACTTAACCTCCTAAGGATTGAAAGCATTTCTCACTGTCCCCAAAAACATAGATCACACAAAAGCCCAGAATCCGAATAGCCATCTAACCCGATGATCTAAATGATTCCTCCGTTACCCATGTTTTCCTTATCATTATCTTTCCATAGTTCCAGCAGTCCAGGAAACACCATGTTCTACACAACAGTTGACTCTATCTTTCTTCCTTAATTTTCCCTTAATACATAATCCTGATCCTAATCAGATATTTATTTGCATCGGGAGTTTATCGCACTTTCCATAATGTAGTGAAAAAAACAGAAGAGCTGTTTACTGGGTAGCATCACAATTTGTACAAGTACAGACCGGTTTGTGGATCGGTATCCATCAGCATGCCAAAGGCCAAGCATAAACATCTCGACCAAAACAAGAATTCTTCATCGTTTCATAGATTCCCTAACATGTTTCTAAGTCACATTCTGCTTTTGAAATGAAATAATCCAGATAGAAACAAGCTCCTCTGCAGAGAGTGACATCATTGTAACCAGCATGTGCTCTACATCCACACTCACAAAGCCTTCTGAAGGGCTTCATAAAGATGAGGATTTATAGATGTTTTACGAGTTGTGGATCTGGAAAGTTTCTTAGCACAGATATAGAGTTTTATAGCGCAAGAGAAGGTTAATTATCAAGCGCTATGGGTGGCTTTGAGGGGGATGGTAAACTTTCAAGATGCTGCTTTCTTGTTTTTGTTGTAAATGAAAGCAGAGAATTGAGTCAAACAAACAATTGTATCCGATGTACTTAACACCAACTTCTATCTGTCAGTCTTTCCTAACTTCCGTCTGTCACCGTCATCTATCCTGTGTGTGTGTGTGTGTGCATGTATGTGTGTGTGCCCCTTGCTGTGCTTGTATGTCTCTCTTTCTAACCAATTTACACATAAAACTTCAACAGAATGCCTTCAGAATAGTGTTATCCTGCAGCTTTGAATGTGAGCCAGCCCGGTGTTGCTGTTGCTACCAGCCCTGTGACTGTGACATATTAGGCACCTTGTCCAGACTCTGTGATCATAAAGAAACTCAGCAGGGGCTTCTAGACATTTAATGGATTCACAAAAGAATGTTTGGCCAATTTGTTTTTGTTTGTTTATCACTGAAAACAACTGGCACAAGCAGCATTTAAGCACATTGCTGGTGTATAATATCAATCTGGAACCTGATTTGTCTCACTCTCTCCTTCCCCAAATTAAAAAAATAATTGTGAAGCATTTTATCATAAAGTCGGTGCATTTTTAAAAGCAGGAAGAGGGAGGGAGTGCTTGTTGCACCAAATATTCTCCCGTGCCCCAATCTGGGGAGTATCCTGTGCTCGGTTTGAATTTTGGAATGATTTGGGAGCTTTGACCAATTGAGTGTCTGCTATAGGTGTGTACAGTAATGTGACTGCTCTCTTCTGCCTCCCAGTCTGCACCAGTAAGCGGTATCAGCCTGGCAGCTGCTGAGATGGTATACACCGTGCACTTAGTAATGTCTTTAGGGAAAAAAACACTCCTCATTGTCATATTGTAGTTTTCTGATCCATTGAAACGATTCATTGTTTTTTTTAAACGGACTGTATCTCTTGGCTGTATTTAAAGATTCAATTACCACCTGATTCCCTTTCTTCTTATTCTATTTTTCAATTCAATGAAATATTTCCAGTACTGTGGTTACATGGGTCTGTCTAAAAATAAATAAATCACTCACCTGAGGAAGGAGCAGTGCTCCGAAAGCTCGTGATTCCAAATAAACCTGTTGGACTTTAACCTGGTGTTGTGAGACTTCTTACTGTGCCCATCCCAGTCCAACGCCAGCATCTCCACATCTTAAAAATAAATGCTGTCAACTTTTACCTAACTCTCTGCTGAGACTTGCCCTCACAGGCACAGTTCAAACTCTGTTGGTCCACAGTGGAAAATAAAGTACCCCATGTTGGCAATAAGGTAATAGAAGGTGCTTTTGTTGTTATTGAAATGGTGCATTCCATATATCAGTGGGTGTGAGTCGGGCAAAAATGTCTGTTCCTTATTGGCAATGTGTCAATGGGTGAGGGAGTTATCCCCCGCAGGCTTCTTGTGGATGGAGACAGTCTATCTTGGAGTGTGCCCACTCACGATACCATTCGGTGAAGGGTTGGTATGTTCTAACACACCCCTTTTCCCATCTTATCTGATTATGTTTCCAAGGGCATTGATTGCTCTCTGGCCCCTCCCCTAATTTCATGTCTGAGCCAAGGCAGCTATTTGACCAGTGAAGGCCTCATAGCTGTGTCTAATCCCTGATATCTATTGCATCCGCCCTGTCCAACAAGAGTCATTTGCTGAGAACTAGGAACAGGGGCCTTGGCTGCTTTGAACTGCCAAAGTCGGGAGGGACTGAGGTGAATTGGAGCAGTTCAAATGCTTCCTGAGGTAAAATCAGCAGGTGGATCAAGCCCAATGCCCTCTGTTGATATGGTTAATCGTACAATTCAGCTGAGCAATAGAAGCAACTGATTTTAACTGGAGCCAGGGCCACTGAAATCTAAGGAGGCAATCAGATCTTTAGGAAAATGGGTAGCTTTGAGTGCTGCTTTGAGGTTAGCTGAGAAACAGGTTAACTTTGTCCACATTCTCCACAGGCTTCGAACCCTGGACAGTTTGAGAGTGACACAGATGTCTTGTGGCAGCGTGGTCAACTTCCAGACACTGTCTTCCACCATGGCAGAGTCGGCATTAACACAGACCGTCCCGACGAAGCGCTGGTCGTCCATGGCAACGTGAAGGTCATGGGCTCTTTAATGCATCCTTCAGATGCTCGGGCAAAGGAGAACATCCAGGAGGTGAGCAGCGGGTGTCAGTCACTGATGGATGTTTCTGCGTGTGGTGAATAGGTACATCAGGCCGTGTTGTAATTAAAGTCAAGGGGAATTTCCATTTCGTAAATCAAAGTGGTGGTGTGTTACAGTTCACTCAGGGAGTCTGAGCTGTGGCAACATACACATTTACATGCGTGTTGTAGTCTAGAATCATAGAATCCCTACAGTACAGAAGGAGGCCATTCGGCTCATCGAGTCTGCATTGACCACAATTCCATCCAGGCCCTATTCCCATAACTCCATGCACTTACCCTGCTAATCCCCTGACACTAGTCAATTTACCATGGCCAATCAACCTAACCTGCACACCTTTGGACTGTGGGACGAAACTGGAGCACCCGGAGGAAACCCACGCAGACACTGGGAGAATGTGCAAACTCCACACACACACTGACCTGAGACCAGAATTGAACCTGGGACCCTGGCGTTGTGAGGCAGCAGTGCTAACCACTGTGCCCCCATGCTGACTTTCATAAGAATGAGTCTCCAACTTTCTTACCATCACATGGGCTGACCAGGAATTTCTTCCGTTCTTACTGCCTGCCATTGATGTGTGTTAGAAGGATTTACAAGTTGATACTCAACCTCTTGGTCACATTATGAACACATTCTTCAGGGCCGTCAAGTCCTGGAACAGGACTGGACCGCAGAGCTTCTGGGTCAGAGGTAGGCACCTCAAGACCTTTCTTAAGTAAAGGTATGTTTAATCAAATTTCTCAAGAGGGTCCTGAAGTAAAGAAAAAACATTGTTCTGGGGGGGTGGCTGCACTCAGTTAGCTCGATCATAGTGCAGAATAATGCAGATTCAATCCCCATATCAGCTATCACAGTTCATGCTCGCCTGCCTTCACGCCTCCCCCATGTTTGATGTGGAGTATATGCCAAGCTATATAACCACTTGTCCCTCTCTAACAGAGAGAAATGCCTATGGCCCCTCATGGCCTATGGTTATACATTTCATTAAATCCCATCCGGCCCATCAGGTCAGCACCGACTCTCCGATAGAGCATCCTACCCAGGCCCTATCCCTGTAACCCCACATATTTACCCCACTAATCCCCCTAACCTACACATCTTGGAACACCAAGGAGCAATTTAGCATGACCAATCCACCTAACCCGCACACCTTTGGAGTGTGGGAGCAAACTGGAGCACCCGGAGGAAACCCACGTAGACACGGGGAGAACATGCAAACTCCACACAGTCAGTGGCCCAAGACTGGAACCGAACCTGGGTCCCTGGCACTGTGAGGCAGCAGTGTTAACCACTGTGCCACCGTGCCGCCCCAATTTGAGTTGCTATAGTGTGCCTCCAGTTCACTCAATCCGACCTTTGTCATTTAATATTAATAACCGCCCTGTCAGGCACACCGGCCGGAAATTTACTGGCCCGCCCGCCACGGGAATTGGAGCAGGCGAGGGGCGGAGCCTTGGAAAGATCCATTGACTATGGCGGGATTTTACGGTTTCGGGACGAGTGAGGCCAAAAAATCTTGCCTACTTTGTCACTATTTTATAGGCTTATGGTACATCAGCAGAAGAGTGCTAGCCCTCCCCCCACCCACCACCCCCCCACCCCGGCCACTTTCACATTAGCTCAAGCAGTGGTCTCTCTGCACACAGGTAGAGTACACATTTGAATAAAATACTGCAGAGGCTGGAAATCTGCTTTAAATGTGGAAAATTCTGGAAATAAGAACTAGGAGCAGGAGAAGGCCATCTGGCCCCTCGAGCCTGCTCCACCATTCAATAAGATCATGGCTGATCTTTTTGTGGACTCAGCTCCACTTACCCGCCCGCTCACCATAACCATTAATTCCTTTACTGTTCAAAAATTTATCTATCCTTGCCTTAAAAACATTCAATGAGGTAGCCTCAACTGCTTCACTGGGCAGAGAATTCCACAGATTCACAACCCTTTGTGTGAAGAAGTTCCTCCTCAACTCAATCCTAAATCGGCTTCCCCTTATTTTGAGGCCATGCCCCCTAGTTCTAGTTTCACCCACCAGTGGAAACAACTTTCCTGCTTCTATCTTATCTATTCCCTTCATAATCTTATGTGTTTCTATAAGATCTCCCCTCATTCTTCTGAATTCCAATGAGTATAGCCCCAGTCTACTCAGTCTCTCCTCATAAGCCAACCCTCTCAACTCCGGAATCAACCTAGTGAATCTCCTCTGCACCCCCTCCAGTGCCAGTATATCCTTTCTCAAGTAAGGAGACCAAAACTGTACACAGTACTCCAGGTGTGGCCTCACCATCACCTCATACAGCTGCAACATAACCTCGCTGTTTTTAAACTCCATCCCTCAAGCAATGAAGGACAAAATTCCATTTCCCTTCTTAATTACCTGCTGCACCTGCAAACCAACTCCTTGAGTTGGTAAATGGCAATAAATGGTGTTGAAGCTATTAATGAGTGTTTTCACCCTGATGAAACTGTTGGCATGTCACTTTGCCAGCTTTGTAAACAGACATGTACATTTGTGTTAGCTAAAAACAGCTTAACTGGCTTTGAGGCCAACTCTGTGGCCCCATTGTATGGAATTCCCAATTTGTTAGTGGTTTTCTGTCTGAGTGGTTAGATGGAGAGACAAACTCCCTTTACCCTAATTCCAGGAATATTTCTGCTACATTTGGCAATCATAGTCTTGGAGTGTATATCGACTAGAATAGTTAACATCAACAGTATTGCTGAATTTATGTTGATATGGTTTAGAACGCACCGCCTAAAAGGATGATCTTTCCAAAGGGAATTGAATATATAGTTAAAAAAGAAACATTTATAGGGCCACGGGGAAAAAATAAGGGAATGGAACTGAGTGAGCAGTTCTTTCAATGAGTTAGCACATGAACCGCACGGTGGACTGAATGGCCTCGTTCTACAAGATTCTGTGGCCGGATTTTCCATTGCCCGTGGGAACTGGAACAGGAATGGGCATGCTTTGAAAACAGTGCCCCCTGATGGTGTGTCAGTGTGCCTTCGCCTCCCAGATACAAAGTGAGAGTGCAACGTCGATTCACTAGACTAGATTCCTGGGATGCAGGGAGGTTGTCTTAAGAAGAGAGATTTAGTGGGCTAGTGACTATATTCCCAAAAGATGAAAAGAATCAGAGGTGATCTCATTGAAACCTATAAAATCCTTGAGATTTATCAGAGTAAATGCTGGGAGGCTGAAGAATACAAGAGTTCACTTCCCTCTAAGTGTTGTGTCTCCCTGGAATTCTCTAACTCAGTGAGCTATACATTTTCAGTTGAGGAGTTTATTCGAGACAGAAGTCAAAAGATTTTGGATACTAAGGAAATCAAGTGATATGGGATTAAGGAAGGGAATGGAGGTGATGTTGCAGATCAGCCATGATCTTATTATATGGCAGAGCAAGCTCAAAGGTTAGTATAGCCTATTAATGCTCCTATTTCTCATCTTCTTATTGTTCTATATCATTGCTTGGTCAAAATGCTGGAACATCTTAGGCAGCAGCATTGTGTGAGTATCATCACTACTTGGACTGCAGTAGTTCAAGGAGAAGGTCCACCATCTTCTCAACCATGACTCTGGATGTGCAGTTAATGCCTAGTAGCGACTCTCATAACCCAAGAATGAATTTTTTAAATGATGCATCAAAAGCTGTAAAGGAAGAACAGGTTAATGTTTCAGTGTAACCACAGGTGTGAGCAGCACGGCAGCACAGTGGTTAGCACTGCTGCCTCACAGTGCCAGGGATGGAGGTTCGATTCCTGGCTTGGGTCACTGTCTGTTTGGAGTTTGATGTGGAGATGCTGGTGTTGGACTGGGGTAAACACAGTAAGGAGTCTAACAACACCAGGTTAAAGTCCAACAGGTTTATTTGGTAGCAAAAGCCACTAGCTTTCGGAGCGTTGCTCCTTTGTCAGGTAAGATCTTACCTGACAAACGCTCCGAAAGCTAGTGGCTTTTGCTACCAAATAAACCTGTTGGATTTTAACCTGGTGTTGTGAGACTTCTTACTGTATGGAGTTTGCACATTCTCCCCATGTTTCGTGAGTTTCCTCAGGGTGCTCTGGTTTCGTCCCGCAGTGCAAAGATGTACAGGTTAAGTGGATTGGCCGTGCTAAATTGCCTCTTAGTGTCCAAAGATGTGTAGGTTAGGGGGATTAGTGGGGTAAATATCTAGGGTTGTAAGAATAGGGTGTGGGTAAGATACTCTGTCAGAGGGTAGGTGCAGACTCGATGGGCTGAATGGCTTCCTTCTGCACTGTAGGGATTCTATGATATCATGTTTAAAATATTAATGGGCCCTTTCTCTTTATGGATATTAATGGACAATGTGCTCTCAAAATTTCATCATGCATTGTCACCGGACTAGTAATCCAGAGACCCAGGGTAATTCTCTGGGGACCCGGGTTCAAATCCCACCAAGGCAGATGGTGAAATTTGAATTCAATAATAAAAATCTGGAATTAAAATGGTGACAGTGAAACATTTGTGAATTGTTGTAAAAACCCATCTGGTTCACTAATGTCTTTCAGGGAAGGAAATCTACCATCCTTACCTGGTCTGGCCTACATGCAACTCCAGATCAGCAACAATGTGGTTAACTCTTAACTGCCCTCTGGAATGGCCGAGCAGGCCACTCAGTTCAAGGGTAGTTAGGGATGATCAATAAATGCTGACCCAGCCAGCGAAGCCCACATCCCATGAATTTTTTAAAAGCCTGCTTATTGCTGTGCACCTACACATCTTAAGGGAATATTGGTTTTGTGTGTGTTGTTGATTGTTCTACACAGTATATTCCAGATTGCTGTACACCCACACACCCACACAGCTAAGAGGGAACATTGCTGATGGATCCCAGATGCATTTGCAGCCGATTGTTGTACTGTCATCTCTTTCATCTGGATTGGGTTTTGACCAATTTCCCAGAGATGAAAAGTCACTGTCTATCCCATTGCACCATCCAGTCTCTAATTAACGGGCTTTCCAATGTTATTGGAAGGGAACAGCCACAATCTGAGTTTGAAGATTTCAACCATCTTGCTTCTGGCTCCAACTGTGCTTTTGTGTGAATGCAGGTGGACACCACAGAGCAGCTGAGAAGGATCACACAGATGCGGCTGGTCCAGTATCAATACAAACCCGAGTTTGCTGCCACAGCAGGCATAGAGAATACACCTGAGACAGGTAAGCACCGACAGATTGGGGGAAATAAGGCACTCGGAGGCCCACGATTTCTTGAAGAGTTGGGGTCCTGGGCTTGATATGTTCCGTGGATAGGCAAGTGACCCCAGGCCTTGTCTCTTAGTCATTATCAGCTGATTGACAGTAAGGAGCAGGTCACCCAGGCCAGGAAATGGTGGGGATAAAAGGAGGATATTTAGTAGGTTCACACAGTGGCACAGTGGTTAGCACTGCTGCCTCACAGCACTGCGGTCCCGGGTTTGATTCCAGCCTTGGGCGACTGTGTAGGATTTGCATGTTCTTCCCGTATCTGTGTGGGTTTCCTCCGGGTGCTCTGGTTTCTGCCCACACTCCAAAGATGTGCAAGTTAGGTTGATTGGCCATGATAAACTGCCCCTTAGTATCCCAAGGTGTGTAGGTTAGGGGAATTAGCGGAGTAAGTACGTGGGGTTGCGCAGATAGGACATGGGTCAGATTCCTTGTTGGAGAGTCGGTGCAGACTCGATGGGTCAAATGGCCTCTCTCTGCACTGTAGGGATTATATGATTCAGTAAATACTGAGCTTTACACTCATACTGAGGGTGGTATGGTGGCACAGTGGTTAGCGCTGCTGCCTCACAGCTCCTGGGGCCTGGGTTCGATTCCCGGCTTAGGTCACTGTCTGTGTGGAGTTTGCACATTCTCCCCGTGTCTGCGTGGGTTTCCTCCGGTGCTCTGGTTTCCTCCCACAGTCCAAAGATGTGCAGGTTAGGTTGATTGGCCATGCTAAATTGCCCCTTAGTGTCTCGGGATTCATAGATTAGAGGAATTAGCAAATGTGTGGGGTTGCGGGGATCGGGCCTGGGTGGGATTGTTGTCGGTGCAGGTTTGATGGGCTGAATGGCCTCCTTCTGCACTGTAGGGATTCTATGATTCTTTGCAACTGGGCATGTTTGAGAGTTTCACAAGTCAGCTTACATTAACACTGCAATGAAGTAACTGTGAAAATCCCCGAGACGCCACACTCCGGCGCCTGTTTGAGTACACTGAGGGAGAATTTAGCATGACCAATGCACCTAACCAGCACGTCTTTCGGACTGGGAAGAAACCGGAGCACCCGGAGGAAACCCACGCAGACATGGGGAGAACGTGCATACTCTGCACAGACAGTAATCCAAGCTGGAAATTGACATAGATAGGATGCAAAGCTGGGCTGAAAAATGGCAAATGGAGTTTAACCCTGAGAAATGTGAGGTGATTCATTTTGGTAGGACTAATTTAAATGTGGATTACAGGGTCAAAGGTAGGGTTCTGAAGACTGTGGAGGAACAGAGAGATCTTGGGGTCCATATCCACAGATCTCTAAAGGTTGCCACTCAAGTGGATAGAGCTGTGAAGAAGGCCTATAGTGTGTTAGCTTTTATTAACAGGGGGTTGGAGTTTAAGAGCCGTGGGGTTATGCTGCAACTGTACAGGACCTTGGTGAGACCACATTTGGAATATTGTGTGCAGTTCTGATCACCTCACTATAAGAAGGATGTGGAAGTGCTGGAAAGAGTGCAGAGGAGATTTACCAGGATGCTGCCTGGTTTGGAGGGTAGGTCTTATGAGGAAAGGTTGAGGGAGCTAGGGCTGTTCTCTCTGGAGCGGAGGAGGCTGAGGGGAGACTTAATAGAGGTTTATAAAATGATGAAGGGGATAGATAGAGTGAACGTTCAAAGACTATTTCCTCGGGTGGATGGAGCTATTACAAGGGGGCATCACTATAGGGTTCGTGGTGGGAGATACAGGAAGGATATCAAAGGTAGGTTCTTTACACAGAGAGTGGTTGGGGTGTGGAATGGACTGCCTGCAGTGATAGTGGAGTCAGACACTTTAGGAACATTTAAGCGGTTATTGGATAGGCACATGGAGCACACCAGGATGATAGGGAGTGGGATAGCTTGATCTTGGTTTCAGATAAAGCTCGGCACAACATCGTGGGCCGAAGGGCCTGTTCTGTGCTGTACTGTTCTATGTTCTATGTAACCCGGGTCCCTGGCGCTGTGAGACAGCAGTGAACAAAGAACAAAGACCAGTACAGCACAGGAACAGGCCCTTTCGCCCTTCAAGCCTGCGCCAATCATGTTGTCTTAAATGTCGCTAATGTATTTGCTTCAACCACTTCACTTGGCGGTGCATTGCAGGCCCCCACCACCCTCTGTGCGAAAAAAACCTTTCCCTGCACATCTCTACTGAACCTTTCCCCCTTATCTTGAATTTGTCCCCCCTTGTAATTGTCATTTCCACCCTGGGAAAAAGCTTCCAAATGATCACCCTATCCATACCCCTCATAATTTTATAAACTTCTATCAGTTCGCCCCTCAGCCTCAGTCTTTCCAGGGAGAACAGTCCCAGTTTATTCAATCTCAACCAGTGCTAACCACTGTGCCACCTTCAGTACAGAGTTAACTAATCTCAACCAGCCTCCCCTTTGCTTCAGTGCCTGAGAGGGGCAATTAGCCAAGCTGACCATTTCTGTAGGAATATTGCTTGAGTGTGTATGTTATTAGAACCATAACCAAGCAATGGTCAGTACCTGACTGGATAAACAGTGGGCAAATATGGCACTAGGTGCATTGCTCACTCAGAGAGCCAGTGCAGGCACGATGGGCCAAATGGCCCTTACTATGCTGTAACAGTTCTGTGATTCTAGACCATTAATTGGGGAGAAACTGTAGCAGATACCAGCACAATTCCCAATGTCATTCATTTCTCCATGCCTTGAGGAGAGAGGTAAGAATATTGACAGAATTCTAAAGGTGTGTTCTTTAACATCCTAGTGTTTGTGATGTTGATACATACATGATGCAATTTTCCACCAGGTGTTATCGCACAAGAGGTGAAGGAGATTCTGCCCGAGGCGGTGAAGGAGTCGGGGGATGTGGTGTGCGCCAATGGAGAAACC
The DNA here is from genome assembly GCF_964213995.1 of Mustelus asterias. Taxonomy (NCBI): domain Eukaryota; kingdom Metazoa; phylum Chordata; class Chondrichthyes; order Carcharhiniformes; family Triakidae; genus Mustelus; species Mustelus asterias. Next base: position 92,712,697 of record NC_135809.1, read on the forward strand.
ATCGAGAACTTCCTGGTGGTTAATAAGGTAGAGTGGTCCCCTGCTGGCTGGACTGAATATAACCGGGAATCCAAGGCTGTTCCTGGTCCCAGCAGTCAGTATTTCCAACGTTGCCAAGCTTTTAACTAGTTAAAGATGCAGTGAAGCATTGAAAAAAAAACAAGCAGAGACTAGATTACAAAAGGGAAGCATTTTGTCCAAGAACCACAGAAGCTCAGTTATTTGTTCTAGTATTTACAATAGTGTAAAAATGTGATTACAAGTATTGACAGCCCATGGAATATATGACAATCTGTGCAAAGAGGTTAGGTGGAGCTGAACCTTAAAGGTCATGCGGTTACTTCGCTTTTGAGGAGATTTTGTGCAAAGGGAATGCTGATCAGAGCAGAATCCGTGATAATATGCTGGATCGAGAGCAAGTTTGATCCTTACTTTTCATGTGAGCTTAACTGTGCAATAGCATTATAATTGTTACAGTGTAATGCTTGGCGGGTTTAAGTTTCTATGTTTTTATCCTCCCTGTCCCATGCAGGAGCGGATTTTCATGGAGAATGTAGGCGCTGTCAAAGAACTTTGTAAGCTGACCGACAACCTTGAGACTCGGATAAACGAGCTGGAGACGTGGAGCCGGAAGCTAGCCAAACTGAAGCGCCTGGACAGTATGAAATCCACAGTCAGTGGAGGGACTCTCAGGTACTGGAATGCAGCTGAAGCATCATGTGCTATACTTGCTGACAAACATCGAATATTATTCGGGTTGCTGCTTTTCTCGGTTATAATATACTTACTAGTTAGCTTGGACATCAGTGTGTGGGCAAGAGCTCTTGGGCTCAGTACGCAGTGCCCCTGCCTCTGAGCTCCAGTTTCAACAAAAACACAGAAAATGCCAGAAAATCTCAGCAGGACTGACAGCATCTGGAGAGAGAATAGACCCAGCATTCGAGCTCTGGGTCATCCAGACTCAAAACATTGGCTCTATTCTCTCTCCAGACGCTGTCAATCCTGCTGAGATTTTCTTCCATTTTCTGTTTTTGTTTCAGATTCCAGTACCTGCAGTAATTTGCCTTTAGCTCCAGTTCCAATTCCCACTCCAGGACCTGTTAGCCAGTGAAGGAATGTACGTGACGTGGTTCAACAGGTTTATAATAATCCTTCCAATCTTTCCCCACTATCCCCCCCTCCAAAAGAAAATGGTGTGTGTGTGAAGATGCAGAATCATCAAACATTCTGCTGCCTACAATCACCACATGATTGGGTAGTTTAAGCTGGAAAGAGGAGGTGAGGGATTCTACAGTTTAAGGGGTGATAGAAGAGGAGAAGATCTCCAGGGATTGATTAGAAGAAGAGGCAAAAATATAGACAGAGTTCTTTCTCTGGATTAAAAGGAGATTTTCACAGTAACTTCATTGCAGTGTTAATGTATGCCTCCTTGTGACACAAATAAATAAACTAAACTTAAATAAATCAATAAGAGTTAGTGAATCATATCACACTACTGGAACATTCTTTGGGGACTTAATGGCCTGGTTTTTCAGCTCCCATCATTGGTTTTTTCAATGAGTCTGAAGCAGCTGGGCCCATGGAGAAGCTGTCCTGGCACTGACTGTAACGCCTGCTCTCGTTTCACACACTCTGGGCCCAACGACACTCAGCACAGCTGCTCATATATCACAGTTCTTAAAATCAGTCTCCGACACATTTCTTGTGACTTGAATGCTGGGCATGTGGTGCCTATGAGGTCCAGGCATCTTCCTTCTTCTTAAGCAGTCCCTGGGAGTCAAGGATGACTTGCCACCACAATAGCGCTGTGGAGGAGTCTAATGTGTGATCTACGATCTCCATGACGTGTGGGGCAGATGGTGGTTGGAGGAGTGATTGGGTGCCTGGGTTGTCATGTGCTTCTTCCATTGTCTATGCTTGGCTTCAGCTTGTTCTCAGCAATGAAACTCAAGGTGTTCAGCTCATTCCCAGATGCTTTTCCTGGTGGTCGCAGGCCAGGGATTCCCAGATATCATTGGGGATGTTGCACTTTTTCAATGAGATTTTTGAAGTGTCTTTGCAGCATTTCCCCTGCCCTCCTGGGCCAACATGGCTTGCCGTGTTGAATCTCTGATTAAAGTGCTTGTTTTGGGAGTCTTGTGTCAGACATGTGCCCCCCCCCCCACCCAGTGGAGCTGATCAAGCACGGTCAATGCTTCAGCCTGAACGAGACACTGACATTGGTGCACCTATCCTGCCAATGGATTTGCAGCATCTTGTGGAGGCAGTGCTGGTGCTACTTCTCCAGAGTTTTGAGGTGCCTGCTGTACATAGTCCATGGGTGGGATTTTATGACCTCGTTCAGACAGAGATTTCCGTTCTGGGAACCTTTCCATATGGAGGTGGTAAGGATTTGGCCCATGTTTCTGAGCCATATAAGGAGGGTGGGTATCACCACTACTCTGTAGACCACGAGCTTGGTGCTGGGTCTGAGATCCTGGTCTTCAAACACTGTCTTCCTCAGGCAACCGATGGCTGTGCTGGCAACTGAAGGCAGTGTTGAACCTCATCACACCTCAGCAATGCCTTGTTAACAGTGGACTCCCAGGGTATAGAAAGTGGTGGGAGTGGGGGAGTGCTGTGGGGGCAGGTTAGTAGAGGACCTTTGTCTGACGGATGTTTAGTGTAAGGCCCATGCTCTCATACACCTCAGTGAAGGTGTTGACGATGGCTTGGAGCTTGGTCTGGGTGTGCGCAGACACAAGCACCATCTGCATACTGTGGGTCATTGACTGAGGATGAGACAACCTTGGGTTTGGCCCACAGGCGATGGAGGTTAAACAGATTCCTGTTGCTCTGTAGTTTAGCTCCATTCCAGTAAGGAGCTTGCTGAAGGGGAGATGGAGCATTGCAGCAAGGAAGATTGAGAAGAGCTTTGGTGCGATGACACAGCCTTGCTTGACCCCAGTCTGAACCTGAATCATGTCTACGGTGGATCCATCAGTCAGGGTCACAGCTTCCATGTCATCATGGAGCACATGGAGGATGGTGACATACCTTTGAAGGCAGCCAAAATGGAGGAGAATGCTCCATAATGCCTCGTGGCTGACAGGATCGAAGCCTTTGTGAGGTCAAAAAAGGCCATCCAGTGTTCTCCTGGTGGTGGTGGCCACTCAATTATATTTTGCTAGCTGCTCCTGGGGATTCCCATGGCCCGAAGAGGGGACCCCAGAATCTATTTTTAAACTACATGTGTTTTCAGGCACAACAGAGGCTGCCTTCATCGCCAGACCAACAGAATTGCTCCAGCAAAGCCTGCCCAGGGCTGGCGAACATACTATTGGCTCCAGGCTGGGAAGATTGGGTGCGATTAGAACCCTATTTCCATTGCAGAAAGAGGTCTACCCCCATTCCAAATCCCCCTCCCCTCAGACAGATGCCATGGGAGGATGGAATATCTATTTGAGAGTGCAGTGTTGTTATCCAGAATCTACCACTGGATACTGGAAAAGCTAAAATGGCACTGCTCTCCTATGACAAAAATGTGGCGTATGAAGCTGACTATGGGGCAGCATCATGTGTTCTACAACCTCTCTGAAGTGAGGAAGTTACACAAGGGATAAAATTACTGTCAGCAACGTTATATAAATGTTTAATACATTTGCATCAAATTTTGCTTTCCATTATTTTAATGGGAGCATGTATGCGCTTCTGCTAAAATAACGAAGAAAATAATTTGACATGAGCACTCTCAGTATTTGTACAGTAACCATTGACAGATGCTTGTACCTATCCAGCGTAGAGTATCCTTTCCATATCTATTGTTACTGGGACCGTTAATACAATCCCGGTTACACAATAGGACAAGGTGTCCCATGAGTGCATATGCTTGAACCAGATGATCTCACCTGAGCGGCCATGTAGCACAAGGATGATGTGGATTGGATCTCAGGGCATCAGCAACACACAAATGGCAACTGTTGCCGATAGATACGGGTACAGTTGACAAGGAGTGGGGAGCACAATGCCAGAGGAATCTTTTAAGAGTAGCCAGAAGGAGGTACGTCAAGTGGCCTCAGTACCTGGTGAAAGCCTCGCAGGAAAATAAATTATGTTTCCACTTCAGTGCCTGTGATGGGGACGAGCCATAATTTGAATAGGGTTTGAGACCTATATGAACCCAATTGACAGACTGCGTGCAGGCTCCCAGTGCTTTATGTTGAGGTTGGACGCAAATACGCTGGGTACATTGAGCACAGAGTAGGCCTCAGGCTTTCACACCCAGTTACACAGTAAGCACTGAGTCCACCAGCACTGATGCACTTCAGCACAATGGGCATCAGTTCTCAGGCTATCGGCTTCACTCAGTCCATTATAAAGGAATCCAGCTCTGACAAAGGGTCATCTAGACTCAAAACATTGGCTCTATTCTCTCCCCACAGACGCTGTCAGACTTGCTGAGATTTTCCAGCATTTTCTGTTTTTGTGATAAAGGAATGCGCCTCTGAACTGTTCACTGAAGAAATATTTCTGTTCATTTCCAGCCAAACTGGCAGTCATTTTAGTCGGGCAGGAAGTGGGCCACATAAGAAAAGGCACCCAAAGGTTGGCAATAAGGTATGGATCCGTAAGAATGGTAAGGAGTTAAATTCTTTCAGCCTGTCGGACTTCACTTCTCCCTCGATCTCCCTGTAGTTTACTACATCTGTCTTTGCATCACTTCAAATCCCATTATGGCAGTCTGAGAATTTAAATTCAGTTTAAAAATCTGGCAAGCTGGTATCATTGGAAAACTGTCAGATTGTTGTTAAAAACCTATTGGTTCACTGATGTCCATTAAGGGAGTAAAGCTGCTGTGTGCTCCCAGTCCAGCCCCGTATGTGACTCCAGTCCAGCCCTGCGTGTGACTCCAGTCCAGCCCCGTATGTGACTCCAGTCCAGCCCCGTATGTGACTCCAGTCCAGCCCCGTATGTGACTCCAGTCCAGCCCCGTATGTGACTCCAGTCCAGCCCCGTATGTGACTCCAGTCCAGCCCCGTATGTGACTCCAGTCCAGCCCTGTATGTGACTCCAGTCCAGCCCCGCGTGTGACTCCAGTCCAGCCCCGCGTGTGACTCCAGTCCAGCCCTGCGTGTGACTCCAGTCCAGCCCTGCGTGGGACTCCAGTCCAGCCCTGCGTGTGACTCCAGTCCAGCCCTGCGTGTGACTCCAGTCCAGCCCTGCGTGTGACTCCAGTCCAGCCCTGCGTGTGACTCCAGTCCAGCCCTGCGTGTGACTCCAGTCCAGCCCTGCGTGTGACTCCAGTCCAGCCCTGCGTGTGACTCCAGTCCAGCCCTGCGTGTGACTCCAGTCCAGCCCTGCGTGTGACTCCAGTCCAGCCCTGCGTGTGACTCCAGTCCAGCCCTGCGTGTGACTCCAGTCCAGCCCTGCGTGTGACTCCAGTCCAGCCCTGCGTGTGACTCCAGTCCAGCCCTGCGTGTGACTCCAGTCCAGCCCTGCATGTGACTCCAGTCCAGCCCCGCGTGTGACTCCAGTCCAGCCCCGTGTGTGACTCCAGTCCAGCTCTGCGTGTGACTCCAGTCCAGCCCTGAATGGTTGACACTTCATTGCCCTCTGACGTGAGCTAAGAAGCCACCTAGTTGCAGCAGAACAGAGATGGGCAATAATTGCCGGCTTTGTCAGTGATGCAAATGGAGAATGAGCTTTTACAAAATCTGCTGCTTTGGTTTGCAATTCTTTCTCCCGTATCTGCCTCTCAACGTTTCGATACTATTATCTCTGTAGATAAAGTACATCTGGATTTTTTTTGTTTAGTTCTATCTGACTCACAAATTATTGCTCATTAAACATTTGCTCTGAGGTTAAATGAATCGTATCATAAATAGAAAATAAACTCAAAATAACCAGAACAAGATTGTATAGTAGATGATGAACGGAATCTCTGGTGTTTAACCTGAATTGACCACACATTCTTTTAGAGTGGTCGCTGCTTTTTCCTGTTTAATGACCCCTCCTCCCAACTCCTCCCACCCACTCCACCTCACCTCCCCACCTCACCCCCACCTCACCGCCCCACCTCACCCCCACCACCCCACCTCCCTCCATCTCCCCCTCTGGCTCAGTGGGTGAATGCAGTGCCCAGTGAGGCCATTCACAACAGAATGTGCCAGCTTTTTGCTTTCTGGTCACTGCTGCATTCGAGAACTATATTCACGTGATACAAATTGTCCTCGCCAGCCTCGCTCTGAGAGGAGACGAAGTAGACCAGGATTTAACATCCTGAGACCCGTTCCAGTTCAAGACGCACGTAATCATCAGATGAACATGTATTTGACTCCGTTGTGTTCAGTTTGAAAGAGTCTGCTGATGCTCAATGTCCAGCTTACGCATGAAGCGTGGAGATTTAGATAAAATACTGATGTGTGCCCAGTGCCTGTGAAAACCCTCCTCGAGCAAAATTAACACCTTTGAGATAAATGAGAAAGAAAATGAGAAGAAGGTTTCCAGGTGCTGGAACCTCTCCGGTTAGGAGCAGGCAGACATGTTTGTCACCAGCCCTGTGGCTTTTCAAATTGCCTTCCATTCTAATTTAGATGCACCCTATAGGATAGTCTATCTCCCAAAGATAATCCTTGTGTGTCTCCATCCCCAGGCTCACTCCAATCCAACAGAACAGGGTTGCCTCAGCCAAAGGTTTCTCCAAGGCACCATCATAGCTCTCGTTATAATCATGGCGTTCAGGTAAGGATTAAGGCTTTCCACATGTAATCTGGTGCTTGCAATTTTCGGGTCGAAGTATAAGGCTAAGGCTGCCTTGGTCAGGTATCTTGCAGAACTCATGTTTCAATAAGAATCTTGTGAAACATTCTGAAGGTGTATATTTCCAAAACTGTGCAGTCCTGGCTCACTGTAAGAGCATCAACACTCGCAGTTACACAGAGCATGGTGAGAGTTTCCACACTTAACCAATCGAAAACCATGCACCCTCCCCCAAGTGAGCATCCTGATATCCTGCAGTTCCCATATTCCAATCCTGATATCCCACACCCAACCCAATATCACACAGGATCCACACCCATCCTGATATCACACAGGATCCCTCATTATAGTCCCAATATCACACAGGATCCCATATCTTAATATATCGCATACAATTCCACATCACAGTCTCGCCAATACATAGAATCTATCATCCTTGCCCCAATTAACACAGGACCCTACATTGTTGTCCCAATATCACACAGAATCCCACATTGTTGTCCCAATATCACACAGAATCCCACATTGTTGTCCCAATATCACACAGAATCCCACATTGCTGTCCCAATATCACACAGAATCCCACATTGCTGTCCCAATATCACACAGAATCCCACATTGCTGTCCCAATATCACACAGAATCCCACATTGCTGTCCCAATATCACACAGAATCCCACATTGCTGTTCCAATATCACACAGGGCCCCACATTGCTGTCTCAGTATCACACACGGCCCCACATTGCTGTTCCAATATCACACAGGGCCCCGCATTGCTATCACAATATCACACAGAATCCCACACTGCTGCCACAGTATCACACACGGCCCCACATTGCTGTCCCAATATCACACACAGCACCACATTGTTGTCCCAGTATCTCACAGGGCCCCGCATTGCTGTCACAATATCACAAGGATCCTACACAGCAGATCTGATTTTTTTTAAAATCTCCCATGGGATGTGAACCTCACTGATGAGACCAATAAGATATGGCCAAATATTGCAAATGCTGGAATCTGAAACAAAAACAGAAAAGGCTGTAAAATCTCAGCAGGTCTGACAGCATCTGTGGAGACAGAGTAGAGCCAATGGTTCGAGTCTGGATGAGCCTTCGTCTGAGCTGATAAGACCAGTATATATATTTTTCGATCCCTAATTGCCCTTAAGAATGTTGTGGTGAGCTGTTTCTCGAAATTGGCAGTCTGTGTGGTGTAGGTACACCCACAGTGCTGTTAGGAAGGGAGTTCCAGGATTTTGACCCAGCAACACTGAAGGATCGGTAACATATTCTCAAGTCAGGAGGATAGTGTGTGGCTTGGGCATGGTGTTCTCATGTGCCTGCTACCCTTGTTCTTGTAGGTGGCAGAGGTCATGGATTTGGAATGTGATGTTGAAGCAGGTTTGGTGAGTTGAAGATGCTGCCACTGGGAGAGGGAGTGAGTGTCTCAGATGGTGGATGGGTGGCCAATCAAGCTGCTTTGTGCTGGAGCTGCCTGTATGCTTTTGGAGCTGCATTCATAGAAATACAGAAAATAGTCGCAGGGATAGGTCATTCTTCTCACCTCAGCTCTAAATGGTTTGCCCCATATCCATAGATTGTGACCCCTGGTTCTAGACTCTCCCGCCATATGGAACATCCTTCCTGCATCTACCTGTCTAGTCCTGTTAGAATTTTATAAGTTTCTATGAGATCCTCCCTCACTCTTCTAAACTCCTGCGAATATATTCCTTACCGACTCAATCTCTCCTCAAACATCAGTCCCACCAACCCAGGAATCAGTCTGGTAAACCTTCGCTGCATTCCCTCTATAGCAAAAACATTCTTCCTCAGATGAGGAGACCAAAATAGCACACAATATTCCAGGTGTGGCCTCACTAAGGCCCTGTATAACTCCAGCAAGACATTCCAGCTCCTGTACTCAAATCCTCTCAGTATGAAGGCCAACGTATCATTTGCCTTCTTTACTACCTGTTGCACCTGCATACTTACCTTCAGCGACTGGTGTACGAGGACACCCAGGTCTCGTTGCACATTCCCCTCTCTCAATCTATAGCCATTCAGATAATAATCTGCCTTCCTGTTTTTGCTACCGAAGTGGATAACCTCACATTTATCCACATTATACTGCATCTACAATGCATTTGCCCACTCACTCAGCTTGTCCAATTCACACTGAAGCATCTCTGCATCCTCCTCACAGCTCACCCTCCAACCCAACTTTGTGTCATCTGCAAATTTGGAGATATTCCATTTAGTTCCCTCATCTAAATCATTAATATACATTGTAAATAGCTGGGGTCCTAGCACTGATCTCTGCAGTACCCCACTAGTCACTGCCTGCCGTTTGGAAATTGATCTATTTATTCCTACTCTTTGTTTCCTGTCTGCCAACCAGTTTTCTATCCATCTCAATACACTATCCCCAATCCCATACACTTTCATTTTACACACTAATCTCTTATGTGGGACTTTGTCAAAGGCCTTCTGAAATTCCAAATGAACCACATCTGCTGACTCCCGCTTGTCAACTCTACTAGTTACATCCTCGAGAATTCCAGGAGATCTGTCAAGCATGATTTCCCTTTCATAAATCCATGCTGACTCTGTCCGATCCTGCCACTGTTTACCAAGTGCTCTGCTATTTAGATCTTTTATAATGGACTCTAGCATTTTCTCCACTATTGATTTCAGGCTGCCTGGTCTATAACTCCCTGTTTTCTCTCTACCTATATTTTTCAATCGTGGGTTACATTAGCTACCCTCCAATCTGTAGGAAGTGTTCTTGAGTCTATAGAATCTTGGAAGATGACCACCAATGCATCCACTATTTCTAGGGCCACTTTCTTAAATTCTCTAGGATGTAGATTATCAGGCCCTGGGGATTTATTGAACTTCTATCCTATCAATTTCCCCAATAACCATTTCCCTTTAAATACTAATTTCCTTCAGTTCCTCCCTCTCACTCAACCTTGTGTTCTTCAACATTGTTGGTATGTTAATTGTGTACCCCTTTATGAAGATAGAACCAAAGTATTTATTTAGTTGGTCAGTCATTTCTTCGTTCCCCATTATAAATTTCACTGTTTCTTATTGTAAGGACCTACATTTGTCTTCACCATGTTTTTTGTTCACATACCTATCGAACTTTTACAGTCTGTTTTTATGTTCCCACAAGCTTAGTCTCATACTCTATTTACACCTTCTTAATCAATCCCTTTGTCCTCCTTTGGGAATTCTAAACTACTCCCAATCCTCAAGTCTGTTGTTTTTTTCTGACCAATGTGTGGGCCTCTTCCTTGGATCTAATACTATTTCTAATTTTCCTTCTAAGCTCTGATGAAGAGTCATTCAGACTCAAAACATTGGCTCTGTTCTCTCTCCATAGATGCTGTCAGACCTGCTGAGATTTTCCAGCATTTTCTGTTTCAGCTTCCAGCATCTGCAGTAATTTGCATTTATTATAGGAATGAACAATGGCTGCAGTTTACCCATATCCTCTTTGAATGTTGCACTTTCCCCATTCCATCAAAGCCAACCCGAGCCTCATACCATCATAGTTTCCTTTATTTAGATTCAGGATCAGAACCAACTATGCCACTCTCCATCTTGATGAAGAATTCTATCACATTTTGGTTGCTCATCCCCAAGGAGCCTCGCACAACTAGACTGTCAATTATTCCTTTCTCATTATACAATACCCGGTCTAGGATGGCCTGTTGTCTAGTTAGTTCCTCAATGTATTGGTTCAGAAAACCATGTTGTATACACTCAGGAAATTCCTCCTCTGTGGTATTGTTGATTTGCCCAATCTACATGCAGATTAAAGTCACCCATAATTACGGATGTTCCTTTATCGCATGTGTCTCTAATTTCCTGTTTAGTGCCATTCCCAACATCACCACGACGGTACGAGGGGTCTATATACAACCTCCTCCAATGCGTTTTTGTCCCTTAGTGTTTCTCAGCCCAACCCATATAGATTTCACAACATCGGAGCTAATATTCTTCCTCATTATTGCATTAATTTCCTCTTTAACCAACAATGCAACTCATCCAGGCAAGTGGAGTGTATGCCACCACACTTCTAACTTGTGCCTTGTGGATGGTGCAGAGGCTCTGGGGAGTCAGAAGGTGAGTTACTCTCAGCCCCTCACCTGCTCTTGTAGATACAGTATTTATGCAGCTGGTCCACTTCTGTTTCTGGTCAATGGCAACCCACAGAATGTGATGGTAGGGGATTCAATGATGGTAATGTCATTGAATGTCAAGGGAATGGGTTAGATTTACCCTTTTTTTGTAGATGGTTTGCCGTGCACTTGTAGGACACAAATGTCATTTGCCACTTCTCAGTCCAAGCTTGACTGTTTTCAGGTCTTGCTACGTGTGTGCATGGACAGTTTCATTATCTGAGGAGTTGCAAAATGAACTGTACACTATTTAGCTATCAGTGAACATCACTACATGGTCCCATCGTTATGTTCCACCAATCTGGCCTGGACTTGGAGTTTGTTTCCAGCAGTGAAATCACTAAGCTAAAAATACTGCGTTGTTGAGTGTTTTTGAAAATGCTAAAAACCTCCAGTGACAGGAATAATGAACTTTAACCCAAAGTAAGTTTTTTTAAATTGAATCTTGCACTAAATTGGTGTCTTTTTCTTCATCAGTGTAATATCCATGTCAACCCTCTACGTGCTGAACTTACGCAATGATGATGGGACAGATGCCAATGGGTAGGTGGATGGAACATTGAGTCTCCAGAACAGTGAGAAGTCTCGATACTCTCTAGTCAGGAAATACATGAGCAGGAAGTCCGACAGAGACCAAGATGATTGTTACAATTTATGGATTCATGATGTGTCTCTTGGAAATCTTCATCAACTCAAGGTCTCAACTCAACTCCTGAGGCCAGAATTTTCCAACCGTTTACGCCAGCGGGATTTTCCATCCCGCTGCAGTGAACGGAGATTTAGCTTGTCACCAAATTCTCCGCCTTCGCTGCAGAGGGTGCGTAATGTGAACAAGTGGTAAGATCGTGCCTTTAGTGTTAGAAACATAGAAACTAGAAGCAGGAGTAGGCCATTCAGCCCTTCGAGCCTGCTCCGCCATTCATTTTGATCATGGTTGATCATCAAATTCAATATCCTGATCCCGCCTTCCCCCTATATCCCTTGATCCCTTTAGCCCCTGTTGAAATGGGATGATGGATGATATTGTCATTTTTTTCCCCAGTAATTTTAAACCTCAATGATCTCTTAGCTCAAGTTCTCTAATGTAAGTGAAAGCAAACATTAGCTATACTGTTACCAAGTCAGAGTCAAAGTAATTGTCAACTTGTCCTTACTCTTTGAATGAAACAAGTACCATTCTACAGTGAGAATATCAAAAGGTTCAAATATTAAAACTGACATCCAGACAGCATGTTAATCAAACCTTCCCTTGTCCATAACTCCATGTCTAACAAGAGTTGAGGCAAAAACACTGCTCTGGAGCTCAGCATTTTAAAAATTATTTCATCGAATGTGGGCATCACTGGCTGGGCCAGCATTTGCTAATTGCCCTTGAACTGATGGCTAGCACAGACACAATGGGCCAAAGGGCCTCTTTCTGTGCTGTAAAGCTCAATGATGAGAGGGTAGTTAAGAGTTAACCAAATTGCTGTGGGTCTGGAATCACATGTAAGCCAGACCAGGTAAGGATGGCAGATTTCCTTCCCTAAAGGATATTAGTGAACCAGATGGATTTTTATTGAATTTAAATTCCACCATCACGTGGTGGGATTTTAAGTCGGGTCCCCAGAACATGGCCCTGGGTCTCTGGATTACCAGTCCAGTGACAATGCCACTGTGCCACTGCGTCCTTATTTTAAATACATGTTAATTTTTCCTTTCTGTCTCTCCTCTCCCTCTCTGACATTCATGTTTACCTATCTATGCTGCCACCACTGGCTTGTCCCTACAATGTAGTCAACATGACTACAGTCTGCATTATCTCCTTTACAAAGAAAAGGGACAGCAGTGACTCTGGGAAGAACTTGGTCACTGGCCAGTAGTTATATAGTTGTCAGGTACAAAAATAAACAAAAAGGCTACTGGAATGTTAGCATTTATATTGGGAGAACTAGAGTATAAAAGGAGGAAAGCTTTGTTCCAGTGATCCAAAGCCCTCGTTAGTCAATACCTGGTGTATTGTGTATAGTTCTGGACACCACACCTCCAGGAAGATATACTGACAATGCAAGGAATGCAGGACAGATTTACAGAATGTTGCCAGGGCTTCAAGGATTACATTTTGAGGAGAGATTACATAAAATAGGCTTGCATTCCCCGGGATATAGAAGGTTAAGAGGTGATTTGAGGTTTTTAGGATTTTGAAAGAAATAAATAGAAATGTTCCTGCTAATGGGAGAGTCTAGAACAAGGGGACATAATCTTAAAATCGGAGCCACGCCATTCAGAAGAGAAGTTGGGGAATACTTATTTCACGCAATGGATTGCGTAACTGTGGATCTCTCCTACAGCAGCAGTGGATGGCAGCTCAATTAGTAATCTTAAATCTGAGATCAGTAGACTTTTGCAAGAAAAGGATATTAAAGGAGCCAAGGTGAGTAATGGAATTCGGATATAGGTCAGCAGTGATTCCATTAAATAACAGCACAGGCTCAAGGGGCTGAATGGCTGAGTCCCATTTCTATATTTATCCTAGCTATATGTCCGTACTGGAATCTACTTTCCTTTTTGTGGTAGACTTCAGTTGTGCTTTTGTCCTGCCTGGACCACCGTTGTGTGTTTGTTATGCCTGGACACATCCCCTGCCGGCTCGGCTCCTCCCCTTGTCACCTAGTATAAAGGTGGCTGTCTCCTCCCCTTTGTTCAGTTCGGGTTGGTTACCTGTTGGGATGTGCTCCTGATTCTGTTATGAATAAAAGCCTACAGTTGTATTGGCACACAAGTAGTCTTTTGCCTAATTGATAGCGCATCACTTTTCCAGATCTGCATAAAGTTATCATTATGGAAGATGATTAACACAACAAATCTGAGGGGACCTGTTAAATATGTCATTGTTTAGCATAGAGTGAGCTGTAGATAGAGGTTGGCGGGCACACTGAACGTGGCATTTTTTAAAAAAATGTGACGGTTCTTGGGTCAGAGCATTGTTGATTCAGGTTCTATTTCAAGACTTGAACACAATGGGCTGCCTCGCTCATCCCGAAACCGTAAAATCCCGCTCGGGGTCAACAGACCTTCCCACGCTCTGCCGCTCACCCGCTCCGATTGCCATGGCGGGTGAGGTGGTAAAATCCCAACTATAATCTAGGCTGACGTCACTCAGGGAGTGCTGCATTGTTGTCTATGCTGGCTCGGGCTATGATAGCAAACAGAAACCCTGTGGGTTCAGGTGGATGTGGAAAGATACTGTAAAAGTAACTGAAGTAAATCCAACGCCGGCATCTCCACATCAAAGTAACTGAAGAGCAGAGAGTTCTCCTGGTGTCCTAGGCAACACGTACTCAGTAATGAAAATCAGCAAGACTGATCTATTGGTGATTTACTCCTTGGATCCTATCGCATTGTGTGCAGAATGACTATTGTGTTGTTTCTCCATCACAGTCACTGCATTTCATCTTTATCTGTGAAGTACTGAATAATTGAAGTGTTTCTTTAAAATTTTCCCTAAGAAAGCATGAAAAAAACTTGTCTGTAGAAAGGCTCCCTTTTCAGACAGGAAAATTAATCCCAAATACATGACCAAGACATGACCAAATGCCCTCTCACCTTTCCCCAGAGGAGTATGTTGCCTCTCGCCATCACATGAGGATGGTTGTCGCTGGGATACTTTGAAGTGAACTTCTTACAGGTCAGAAATTGTTCTAGTAATTGGAGTTTTGGGCCTCACCCACAGGAACAATGGAAGCAAGTGAAGAAAACAGTACAGAAACTTTTCAGCTTCCAGGGGCACCCATTGCCCTGTGGATTTTCTCAATAATGTCAGTTGAGATTACGCTATCAATGGGATCACCAGGTTATTGAATCATCCTCAGTTATGATAAATGTTACATGATTATTCCTTGTTTTTTTGACATGCAGGCCACCCACAAATATCAATCCAGATACAACCTCGAAAGAAAATCATTGGCCGACACCTCTCGATACCCAGGGCACAATTGCAGCTCAGCAGTCAGGTAGGTTAACTCGATCTGACAGCAACTAAAGCTGAAACTGGGATTGGAGAATGGGGCGCCAGAGGGTCAAAGTTCTGAATGCACATTCCTTGAGCCCAGCAACCCGTAACATTGGGCACTGTCCACACAGCCAAAACCAGCAACCTGTAACATTGGGCACTGTCCACACAGCAGAGCCAGCAACCCGTAACATGAGCAGTGTCCAGACAGCTTCCTGTTTTGGGAAAGTTACCAGATGGAAAATTGTGCCCGTGCTTTCCCAATCTGTTCCCCCTTAAACCTCTCCGACTCTCAACCTCTCTTTCCTCCTGTGGACCCTCCTAAAAACCTACCGCTTTGACCAAGCTTTTGGTCATCTGCCTTCTGTGCTCGATATAAAACCTTTCTCTGTAACACTCATATTAAAGGTGCTATATCAATACAATTCGTTGTTGTAAAATATTTGATCCCATTTAATATCATTTACTTAAAGATTCTTGTGGGCAATGCCTGCCTTCAAACTTCATACTCCTTCTCCAGCTTCCTGCTCAGGTCTCAAGCCAGCTTCTCATGTCTCTGCTGCCCTCACTCCATGTCTGCTCCTACCCTTTGGGCTCAGGCCTCTCTGCTTCCTTTGCCCTCACTGGCTAATCTACATTTCCCTTTACTTGCCCATCCAAACTTTGCCACCCAATCTTGGCCCACCCATTCCCATCCCCATCCCAATCCCAATCCCAATCCCAATCCCAATTTCAATCCTAATCCCTGTCCTGACCTCAGCCTTCTCTTGGCACTGCTTTCTTAGCTGTAGGACAGGTATTTATATTCTGAAAGCATTCAAGGTACTATGTTTGACTTAAGTGCGATAAACACTTCCACAATCTCAGTTTACTGTAAAGACATTGGCTTTGCAACAGAGGGAATGAGATTGAAATTGCTGAGGGCTCCAGGGCCCCGTGCTAATTACCAGACATATGGCTTGAAGTCCTCTGCATGTCCATTCCACACCAGTAACTACTGCACACTGGGTAAGACAGCGTGAAGCAGGAGAGAGAAACAAAAAGAGATTCTGGGATCCGGCTCCTTGAACCATCCTGACCATTAGTCTGAAAACAGCACCCCCTACTGTCAGTATTCTCCATTTCCAACAATGGCCATCCTGTGCTCTCTGACACAATTGCTAATTTAATGCAAATCTGTGCCCCAACAATTGGCAGTTGTGCTGTGACTGCCCCAAACATAGGTCACAGAATGTGAATGTATCCAACAGACAAAGTAGACATTTACTCCTCTACCTGGGCTGCACACAAATTCAATAGCCCCTTGCAGAAGTACACAGAGACAGGAGCTGACATTGAGGTATACATGGGCTGTACTAATATCTGTGGCACAGTCTACATACTGACACTAAACGTAGACAAGCTGTACGGTTATGGGAGGGTGTGAATCGTTTCCTTTGATTCACACTACGCGTTGTGTGGAGGAGTATTTGTATTTCCATCTCTCTGAAGCACTCTGGTGTATTGTTTTAGTTCACATTTCTTAATGTGAACTAATTTCTTATATAAAAAGAGTTTTAATCATTGCTGAACCTGCATCACTTTTTTTTATTGCAAACATTTTCTTTCTATTTGCAGTTGATATGCCTTCACCTACTTCTCCTGTGTCCCACTCCCCTCGACCACTTAGTATCTGCCTCACCCTTTCATGTGAAGTACTGTGCTGCCCCTTTAACTCTACAAATCCACCTGCCAGTAGCATCCTGCCAGTGACTACCATCCCACTGACCCCTTCTTCAAGTAGCACTAACCATTCCACTGCTGGTAAGTGCCCATCAGGAATGGACATTTCTTTTGTGTGATGCACTGTTATAAAAGCGCTGGTGCTCTTTGCTTAATGTTTGTTGGTAATTCCAGATCAAACGGGCATATCCTTCACCAGCAATATCAAAGCCAAATCTTCAGTAAACGAGAATAAGAATGGCTACGAGGCCAGGCAGACATCTCCCAGGGATGGAGTTAGTGCCTCTGGATCCAGCTCAAACAGTTACAGTCCTCCCCCGCCACAGATCACCAACATCCACGGCAAATCAAAGTTCCCTCCTCGCTATGCCAGCACGCAGAACAAACTGCCCAGTTTGCACGCAAGGAGGCAAAGAAGCACTGAGCAAATGGACCCTACTGAGAGCAACCCAGGCTGTGAGTTATATCCACGTTCCTGCCACGTGCGGTTCTGATATGCTTGACTATGTTAAACATTAGAGGAGAAAGAATATGTTGCAGAACAACCAACTGTTCAGACAAGTGCAGATTTGTTTTCATAGCAAGTACATTGGTTCAGAGTAAATATGCACGATTCTATTTCAGTCCTCCTTGGGCATGGGCCAGGATGCAAAATTGCTTCTAATTGGGACTAGCTGGCACCAAACTGCAGTCGTAGTGATAGAGGTCACAGGGTGGTTGTTGTAGGCAATGTTAAAATGTCACACTGGTGTAGTAGGCTGACATTGGGACTGAGGAGCATTGCTGGGACAAAGCAGGGCGGCACGGTGGCACAATGGTGGTGGCTCGGTGGCACAGTGGTTAGCACTGCTGTCTCACAGCGCCAGGGACCCGGATTCAATTCCCGGCTTGAGTTACTGTCTGTGTGGAGTTTGCACGTTCTCCTTGTGTCTACGTGGGTTTCCTCCGGGTGCTCTGGTTTCCTCCCACATTCTGAAAGACGTGCTGGTTAGGTGCATTGACCCAAACAGGCGCCAGACTGTGGTGACGAGGGGAATTTCACAGTAAATTCATTGCAGTGTTAATGTAAGCCTTACTTATGACTAATAAATAAACTTTAAAAAAAGTAGAAGCACCTTTACTCCTTTAGCACTTAATACTGGCACTGCGTGCCTGCATTGGGAAAATGTTACATTCCCAAAATCTATTTAAACTTCCTATACTGCTGGGGGCATGGCGGGGCAGGATTGACTGATGGGGTGGCTGCAATTTCTTTGATTAACTTTGGGGGATTCAGGAGGTTTAGAGGGTGGAGTAAAGTCTGAGTTGGGGTAGATCATATGTGAAGGAAACTGTTCTGTACTTTCTTATCACTATGACACCATTGTGGGGGAAGGTTTGCAGAGATCTGAAGTAAGTTAGAACATCATATTTATCTTGGATTAATCATACTTTTATTCTTTTCATGTTTTAATTGGATGTGTGAATATATATATCTCCATCCCTAAATACAACACACTGAAAACGCCAGCTCATTGCACACTACACATTCAGAATGAATTATACAGCACACATTAAAGCACCCAATTATATCGACATTACATTTGTAGAATCATAAATCCCTACAGTGCAGAAAGAGGCCGTTTGGCCCTTCGAGTCTGCAGCGACAACAATCCCACCCAGGCCCTATCCCCGTACCCCACATATTTACCCTGCTAATCCCCGTGACACTAAGGGGCAATTTTAGCATGGCCAATCACACCTAACCTGCACATCTTTGGATTGTGAGAGGAAACCGGAGCACCCAGAGGAAACCCACGCAGACATGGGGAGAACGTGCAAACTCCACACGGACAGACATCCAAGGCCGGAATTGAACCCAGGTCTCTGGTGTAGTGAGGCAGCAGTGCTAACCACTGTGTCACTGTGTCGCCCCATCTGCTATACTATTGTATGGCACATTACATTTGTAGTACTGTATGTAGGCACCCTATAAGTTGCACATTATACACAAGAGGCATGTTGCTTCCTGAGCAGGTTATAACATATCCTATTTCTCCCCGTAAAAGGGAAGAACACCACCTTGACCTCTGCCCAGATCATTGAGAACAGTTTGGTGATCTCAGAGCAATACTGTCTGAAGCAAGGATCCTGCAGGTAAGAAATATCCATCTGACGAAGGAGCAGCGCTCCGAAAGCTAATGGTATTTGCTACCAAATAAACCTGTTGGACTTTAACCTGGTGTTGTTAAAACTCTTACGGTAAGAAATATCAGCAGCATCAGATTCCTGCTGTGCTAATTAGAATGCTGTCACATATCAGGACAACAGCAGTGAGGAGAATTGAGTTTCACTCACGATAATGGATTGAACTATTCACAGTTTAGCTAGATGGGATCAGGGTTCCAGGGCACTTCCTCCCACATTGAGTTTGCAGATCCGGGAATTTTGTGCCTGAGTTGGGAGCAAAAATGCAGGCCTGAGTACTCAGTTAGGCTGAGTCAGTTTTTATTTGGGGCCCTATGTGCACAGTGACAGGGTGCACTGGCTCAAGGTGCCTGTCCCTGTATCTACAGACTGGGTATGGTAATATTAAAGCAAATTCACTGAATATATCGGACTCAAGGTGGTCGACAGACCGATATACCTACATGTAAACTAGCCTCAGAACAGTGACCCTATAAATACACTGATAGGATGTGTCATATTTATTTCTAATAAATGTAGTTTCAATATCTACATTTACCAGCTGAGGTGTATACTGGATCAATGCTACTTTATATACACTTAATGGATGCAGTCTTGGCACACTAGTTTCCCTATTGATACACAGGGCGGATGAATGAATTAGTACAAGACAGCAATATTTAATTTAAAACAATAGGTAACTTGTTGGGGAAGTTCTGGGTTTGATTTTTTTTCTATTTAAGCTCAAGATCTCTGTTGTGCTTTGGCATCTTTTAAAGTATGTGTTTATTTGGAAAATGAGTCCAGGAGTAGGCTGTTCGGAAGAAGAGTCACATGGGGCTCCAAATGTTAACACTGTTTTTCTCTCCACAAATGCTGCCAGACCTGCTGAGATTTTCCAGCGCTTTCTGTTTTTATTTCTAGAATCCACAGTATTTTGTTTTTAATGTAGGAGAAAGCTGTTGTTTGGCCCTGAACTTTATCGGTAATCTATTTTGAAAGGTTAGCTTGAGCCAATTTTATTACTCCGCGGGAGTTGGCCTCTGTAATGGGTAAAGATTGCCAAAATTAATTTAAACGCAAAATGGCACACAAAATAAGGATAGCGACTTCAAAATCATTGTCGAGGTGTTTTACAAAGACTTGACATTTTGTCCTCATTTTGGGAATGGGGACAAGGCAGAAATGCAGTTTTTTACCAGAGCAATCCATTTGCTTCCTATGATAGTGACAGTATGTCTTCATTCCTGCATTTATATATCACATGAAATGGTTATTGCACTGACACCCAAAGAAGTTACAAAACAGCTTGAAACTGTGATTGTAAGAAGGGAGTTGCAGTGTCTGTAGCTGCTGTCGCCTGTTTGAACACTCACTGTTCTCTGCTCTTTCCTGTAGCTCAGGGAATTACACTTACTCAATCCCAGTCAGCAAGACCACACCCATAGATGTCACCATCACTCTTCAGATGAAGTAAGTGAATTGTTGCCTTGTGATGCAAAGCTTTCTGTTATCGATGTGTCTCTTGAGCTCCCGGTAAATTTGAGTTAAAATGTTTTTGCTTTTCAGGGGTAAGTACATTGGTCTGGGTCAGACTGCGATACCTCCTCAAAGTGACCAATCTTCACTTGAACCTAAACAGTATCAATTCTTTAGGATATTTATCTGAATGTCACCAGCAAGCCAATCCCGTTCCTCCCCAAAATTCATGCATGTTGACTTCCAAACAGCAATGGCTGTTAAGCTATCAGGATATGGTTCTACAGGTCAACTGAAACCCCTGCTGCTTCCCTGGGTGAGACAAGCTAACTATAAAATACCTGGGCTGGAATGTTACGGCCGTTTACTCCGGCGGGATTTTCCCATCCCGCTGCAGTAAATGGAAATTTGGTTGGATGCCAAATTCTTCGACTTTGCTGCAGCGGGAGCATGGCGTGAATGGCTGGTAAGATCGTAGCCCTGATATTTATCAGTGATATTTATCCCAGAGTGCGGAAAAGACCAGGCCAAAGATTCAGGAACCACTGACAAATATTACAAGGAATCAGAAGATTAGAAATGGACCAATATGCTCCATGACTGAGTTGGAATAGACAAGTTTTGAGGTGTTAAAGGTATAGTTGAGGGTTTCAGCAGATAGGCTGAGGCAGGGGTGGAGTCAGAGATGGAATTAGTGAGGGTGCAGAATTGTGGTTTGAAGATCAAGGTTGCAAATAATCTGATTCAAGCTTGCACAGTTATCAAGGCGACGAATGAAGTCAGCAGGGAGGAAATGCAGTTTGTGGTATGGACTGAAACAATGCTCACGTTCCAATATCTCCTGTGGCTCAGTGCCAAGCTTTATCTGATGACATTCCTGTGAAAAGCTTTGGGATGTTTTGCAACATTAAAAACATTATATAAATGCAGTTTGCTGCGGTTGTTGTCTATGGAAGACTCTTAAATCCAATCCTGTCCTCTTTTGCATTCACGCATGGATTATCCGGTAGGTGTTGCTGGATAGGTTTGGGAGACCTCATTGTAGGAACCTCACTGCTACTGTGACCGACAGCAGCCAGTTCTGCGGAGGCCATGAATTGAACCATCTGGCTGGGTTACTTTCTGGTACATTTACTCACTAGCTATTGGGAAGAGATAACTGGGCACTTTCACTGAAATCTTCCAGGAGTCTTGGTCTGATCGCCTTGGGCCCCCTGTATTAATCTTAACCAATGTGATAGCTCCTTGACTGAGAATGGAGTTATCACATGGGCTGTTCATAATGAAGTTATGTAAGTGTAGACATTGAGGCAGTGGGAATGAAGGCTTGCTAACTGAGCTTTTTCTAACTCCTTTTATAGTCTGTAAACTGTCACTTTCAATTGGTGTTACTGATCGCTGCTTCCAGATTTATCATCTCTGTGATTCTCTTCATACCTGGACGTGCTGTGCACTGTAAACTTTGATCTTTCACTTGGGTTTCTCAGCTAAACAAATAGTGAATGCATAGGTTAGACATAGAATAGATTTCTGTCTGCTCAGCTGGAACGTAGGAACAGGAGTAGGTCATTCAATTAGATCATTGCACACTGAGACCTGATAACCACAGACAGGACATAGAATCATGGAATGGTTATAGAAGAAAGCCAGTTGACCCATCAAGTCTGTACTGGTTCTCTGCAGGCAGTTCAGCTAGTCCCACTTGTCCACCCTTTCCCCCTAGCATTGCATATATTTTATCTTCCGGTGCATATCCAATATCCTTTTGAAAACCACAGTCGAATTTGTCTCCAATCCCCTCTCAGGCAGTGCATTCCCAATCCTAACCACCTGATGTATAAAAAACAATAGCCATAATTCTCCCATCTTGTCCGCCGAGGGAATCATAGCAGGCAAGACAGAAAATTCGGCGGACTGTGTAAAGGTCCGTTGAACTTGGGCAGGAATTTCCAATCTTTGGGCACGGGTGGCTGTAGGATCTGATCCACTGTTCTCTCAAGTCACTTTTGGTTCTTTTGCGGTTCATCTTTTAGTTCTTCAGTCTTCTATCTGGAGAACGTTTCTAGCTATCTACTCTGTCTAGACTTCCCACAACTTGAAACATCTCTACTAAAACACCTCACAACTTTCTCTAAGGATAACTGCCCCAGCTTCTCCAATCTATTCTCATAACTGAAGTCTCTTGTCCCTGAAAGTATCCTTGTAAATGTTTCTTCACCCCTCTAAAACCTTCAGATCCTCTCTACAATGTAGTGCCCTGAATTGGACGCAATACTCTAGTTGAGGCTGAAACAGTGCTCCCTTGCTTTTGTACTTTATGCTTCTGTTATAAAGTTCAAGATCCCAAATGCTTTCTTAATCTCTCAAATTGTCTGGATGAGATTCAAGCCCAGATCCCAAAGATAGAAAACACCCAAAGTATCTTATTCCTTCCTGTTACCCTTAATGTTTTTCCTTTGTTTTTGACAGGACCTCGTTGCCTCTGGTTATTTACTTATGCAGTGTCAACTACGGCAATTTATGTGGGAGCATTTCAAATACTGGCTTGAAGACTGAAACATCGATGACCCAGGTAAAGACTGAAAGTTGCAACATACAACATTTCTAAATGTCATTTTTACACTTCCCTGTCACTTCAAAACATTGTTGTATTTTGGCAATTACAAGAACTGTGTGTGAACGTTTCCTGAAATGGGGCTCCTTATTAAATTGGTGGGGTTAACATATATTTTAAGGGGGTCTATCGATCCAGAACCTTAAGGTATTTCACACAGGAGCCTTTCTAATCACCAGTCTCCTTGAGACTTCACTGTAAAATGGAATAAAGAATTGTTTTCCAGGAGGAATCTTGATTAAGATCCACTTCCCCAAAGATTTCATACTATCTGAACTCAACTTCAGAGGCATTGGCCTAATGGTATTATTGTTACCATTAATCCAGAAACTCAGCTAATGTTCTGGGGACGTGGCTCCAAATCCCGCCACGGCAGATGGTGGAATTTGAATTCAACTAAAATAAAATCTGGAATTAAGAATCTACTGATGATCATGAAACCATTGTCGATTGTCGGAAAAATCCATCTGGTTCACTAATGTGCTTTAGGGAAGGAAATCTGCTGTCCTTACCCGGTCTGGCCTATATGTGACTCCAGACCCATAGCAATGTGGTTGACTCTCAACTGCCCTCAGGCAAGTAGGGATGGGCAACAAATGCTGGCCGGCCAGTGACACCCATGTCCCATGAATGAATTTTTTATAAACTTCAGGTATCCCACACTGGAGGCTTTCTGAGTTTCAGATATTGCAGCCTGGATCCTGGTTGAGTTTCATTACCCACAGACTTCCCACCCTGAAGGCCGGCTCAACTCTATCACTTTGAGGTATATCACTCAGGAACTTGGTTGCACCTTCTTGAGATTTCTCACCAGAAAGCTGAGTCCCTCTAAGGGTTTCACCACCTTTCAGCATCTCCACCCAAGAACATTGCCTTGAAGTGTGTCGCCCACGTTCCTGGCTGTGTTCTACCTCAGTGAGAATTATTTCTCTGGAACTGGGCAGAGTTCCATTTCCTCCATTTATCCTGCCTAGCAAACATACAGAACCCTATGCACATTTTGTCAACCGACATGTCTAAGCCAAGATACCTCCAACTATCAATCACCCTACTATAGAAAGGATATTATTAAACTAGAAAGAGTGCAGAAGAGATTTACTAGGATGCTACTGGGACTTGATGGTTTGAGTTACAAGGAGAGGCTGGATAGACAGGGACCTTTTTCTCTGGAGCGGAGAAGTGCTGAGGGGTGATCTTATAGAGATCTATAAAATCTCTATAAGAGATCTATAAGGGGCACAGATCAGCTAGATAATCAATATCCTTTACCAAAGGTAGGAGAGTCTGAAACTAGAGGGGATAGGTTTAAGGTGAGAGGGGAGAGATACAAAAGTGTCCAGGGGGGCACTTTTTTCACACAGAGGATGGTGAGTGTCTGGAACAAGCTACCAGAGGTAGTAGTAGAGGTGGGTACAATTTTGTCTTTTAAAAAGCATTTAGACAGCTACTTGGATAAGATGGGTATAGAGGGATATGGGCCAAATGCAGGCAATTGGGATTAGCTTAGGGGTTTAAAAAAGAAGGGCATCATGGACAAGTTGGGCCGAAGGGCCTATTTCCATGCTGTAATCCTCTATGACTCTATGACCTGTTAACATCAGTCATGAATAAAATAAAGTTTTGGATAAATTATCCAAGTTAAATATGCCTGGGTTTTCATCACATTTCAACACTGAACAGAAGTGCAGATTGCTTCGCACTGGCCAGTTTTTGTTGGATAAGATTGCCTCGTGGAAATAAAGGTCCCTGCTAACAACATGAGAATGATACCATAATCTGGTCAGCGAACGTTTAGGTAAAGAAGGCAATGATTCTGAATGAAGGAAAAGCAGAATTGGATTGGAAATGTCATTCAGGTTGACACTGTATTTACCATTACTCTCCCTTCTCTCTACCACAGGGAACAACACACAGATGGTCACTGGTGGTAGCACCATACTATGACATCACCTATCACTTCCGAGTGGCTGATCCAGTGAGTATCAAGTGAATTTTAAACATAAACACACTTGAAGGGCATTTGCAATCTTTCAATCCTTCTAAATGATTTTCCTTCTCCATGCACCCTTCCCACTTTCCCGTGTATGGAGCACTCCAATATGGATCCTATCCCTCAGATTTAGAATTTTTGAATTTATCTTAGAATCCCTACAGTATGGAAGGAGGCCATTCGGCCCATCAAGCCTGTACCGACCACAATCCCATCCAGCTCCTATTTCCGTAACCTTCATTTATCTGCGAATCCCCCTGACGCCCAGGTCAATTTAGCATGGCCAATCAACCTAACCCGCACATCTTTGTACTGTGGGAGGAAACTGGAGCACCTGGAGGAAACTCACACGGGGAGAAAGTGCAAACTTCACACAGATAATGACTCAAGGCTGGAATTGAACCCGGGTCCCTGGCTCTATGAGACAGCTGTGCTAACCACTGTGCCACCGTGCCGGGTTCATAAATTTGTCCTTCAAAGTTTCAAAGTAAATTAATAAATTTGTCCTTTAAGGTTTTTCTCTGCCTATTGTTGTTTCTCTTCCACACCTAATGGTGCGCAAGGCAGACTTTCATCTGTTTCCATAGTGGGGTTTTCCCTGGAACTGTCGCCAGAGGCTTATAGCTTAAGGGGCGTCACTCAGCATCAAGCATGGCTGATCAGGGGTCACTGCTGCGCTTACTGCCTGCCATCGGTGTATGTTGGCAGAATTTTGAAGGTTGATACTCCACCTGTTTGGCTGCCTCATAATCACACTTTCCTTGGCCATCAAGTCCTAGGATGTGATTCAAACACGGAGCTTCTGGCTCAGAGGCAGGGACTGCAACACAACACCTCCTTCGCTGCCTAATCCCTACTCATAAAGAATGAGAAAAACTCCAATGCATTGTTTCTCTCTGCATCCTCACTGTATTGAATCGAGTCTCACTGCACTATCTCCGATTTGTAACTCATTGGCCAGAATTTTACCAGCACGCCCACCCCGGAATCGGGGCGGGTGAGGCGCGCAGGTTTTACAAGTGTCGCCTGAGTGAGGTCGTAAAATACTGGCCATTGTTTCCCAGTGAAATTCATTGGATTCTGCTTTTCACTCCTCATATGCTCAATCAGTCTCTAAAACTCAAGCTTGGAATCACCTGAAGTTTATTTATTAGTTGCAAGTAGGCTTACATTAACACTGCAATGAAGTTCCTGTGAAAATTCCCTAGTCCCCACACTCCGGCACCTGTTCGTCTACACTGAGGGAGAATTTAGCATGGCCAATGCACCTAGCCAGAGCATCTTTGGACTGTGAGAGGAAACTGGAGCACCCAGAGGAAATCCACACAGACACAGGGAGAATGTGCAAACTCCACACAGATAGTGACCCAAGCCAGGAATCGAACCCAGGTCCCTATCGCTGTGAGGCAACAGTGCTAACCACTATGCCAACGTGCCACCCCATCAATACTCAATCAATATTTCCAGGTTTATTGTAACCTTGGTAGCTGGAAGAATAATTGATATAAAGGAAAGATTGAAGGGAATTTGTGGTGACTAGATTACTAACTGGAGCAACTATGCATTTGCTCAGTGTGCCATTAAACTTTCAACATCATGAACAATATCTGGTAAACTTGCCCAAAAGACACAGTGCATCCTTCTGGCCATCTAAACAAATTAAAAAGGAACAATCCCCAAGTATTTTTACCTTTCTCAGACTGGGTTTTATCCTTTGTGTAAGACAAGCCCTCACTCTGAGTTCTATATTACCAGGGCTCCCTGATGTGATCAAATGCTGCCTTGATGTCCGAGTCACTCCCACTTCATCTCCAAAATCCAACTCCTTTACCCATGTTTGGATCCGGGTTGTCCTGGTGGAACCCAAACTCAGCATCAGTGAGAGGTTATCGATTAATGCCACTTGATGCTGACTGCTTCCACCACTTTACTGGTGATTGAGCGTAAACTGATGGGGCAATAATTCAACTTTTAAACTATGGGCAGTAATTAACTGGATTTATTTGTGCTGCTTTTTTGGACAGGGCATACATGAGAAATTTTCCACAATGAAATGACCCAAGCTTCGCTATTCTAGATATAAAACACCATCCTGTTCCCTAATTTTTTAAAGTATAAAACATTCCCTGCACTCTTTTAGCCTATACATGTTACAGTCTTAGCTCCTTTATCCTTTATTTATATAACACATTCCCAACTGCCCATTATCTTGGATGTAAAACATTTCCAACTCCCTGCTATCTTATATCAAACACACTCCCTTTTATATAAACCCAATTCAGTTATCCTGCACGAAGGACATTTCCCATTACCGTAAATATAAATCAATGTCAGGTTTCTGTTATCCTCTGGCAGAATGGTTCAGAGAAAGGGTCCCAATCTCATTGGAAATCCACTCAGCTTCTATTTGCTCCTTTACAAGGCCAGCGATTGGGGGGGGGGGTTGTCAAGAAACTGGTTTGATGTTGCTATCAAACAAAAGATACTGACATCAGAATGGTGCAAGTGGGCCCAGCAGGAGTGACGCCACCCAGATCAGGGACTGCTGGATATGGTAAAATTACTTACATATGGCATACAATGGGATGGATCTCTGGTGTTGAAGTTTCTAACAGCATGGGACTTGCAGACACCCAAAATACTCCTTAATGACTTGGCTATCTCCTGGCCATCTTACTGATGATCTAAAGCTTAGGGCGGCACAGTGGCACAGGGGTTAGCACTGCTGCCTCACAGCGCCAGGGACCCCCAGTTCGATTCCTGGCTTGGGGTTACTGTCTGTGCAGAGTCTGCTCGTTCTCCCTGAGTCTGCGTGGGTTTCTTCTGGGTGCTCCGGTTTCCTCCCACAGTCTGAAACCCGTGCTGATTAGGTGCATTGACCATGCTAAATTTCCCATCAGTGTACCCGAACAAGTGTTGGAGTGTGGCAACCAGGGGATTTCAGAGTAACTTCATTGCAGTGTTAATGTAAGCCTACTTGTGACACTAATAATAAATAAACTTGGGTAGCACTGGAGAGCACAATGTGACACAATCTGAGCTTTAGTCTTCTATTGCGTGCATGTTGCTGTGATTGTATTGTGCAGGTCACACTACAACATTGTCTCATCTTTTCACAGAGCAAGGCTACATGCAACAGCGAGAGCACCTCTGCAGGAGAGACTTTCACACAATACAGCTTCCACTTCTACAGAGTTTGCAATTGAACAGGAAGAGGCTCCCTCGTGAGATGGACCACTAGCTCTCCTCTTGAAGCGATACACTGTCAAAGAGGAACCTTTTCTGGTCCGGGACAACATAGTTATTCAGAATGACCAAAGGAGATGTTGGTGTGATTTAAGAAGTTCTATACATCACACAGCCGCAACCTGCACTTACCACTTCACCTTCCTGCTGGGACAGGAGCTTTTACACTTTGTGGGGGGGGGAGGGAGGGAGGGAAAACTTCTGTTTCCTGCAATTAAATTCTGGGATGAAACACTCTGTACAGTACAGGCTGTTGTAAAAAAAACACAGTTTAGTGAAAAGATAGTAAAAGAAAAATGATTTTGTGCTGCTTGGCAGCTCAGACCAAATGGATCTTAGAGCTTTTGTAGATTGTGATTTGAAGAAGTATACACTTTGAAATTGCAGCATTAAAGCCAAATTTGCCCAGCTATGCACTAAATAGCAGTGACAGTATGGAGGTTGTATCATTAGCAGGCATCACCATTAACCTTACTCAGTCCACTCATCACACAAAGTTAAGATGGTCTAAATGCTGGTATTAAAAATAGTTTGCATCCATCTCTCACACAACTGCATTTGTGGTGCTATAATTAGTTGCAGTGCCCTGAACAAGGGGAAAGAAAAGTCAGTCACAAGTTACTGTTCTGGCATCCAGTCACTATCCAGTGACCAATTTTTCAAAGTCCATTTGCGGACAGATGGGAATGAGCTGCAATGACTTCCACAGTAAAATTATTCATCACACATTCACCATCTAAGCTCACAAGAGACGAATGGCCACTTGGCTGAGGTACTGGAAGGAGTATTGGGACCTGCAGACGCACAGTCCAATACGAATCAATACTTCAAGGAGACAAGGATAGCAGGAATATTGACAAAGGAATAAGAACAGTGTGCATTGGTTGAGGGAAGTAGAGGTTATCAATTATCAATGGAGGCAGGATGAAGTAATGAGTGCTAGTTTGGATTTCAGCCAGTCAGTCGGGCAGTAATGTGGTCTATATAAGATACTAATTGATGGTCTTACACTAGTCAGGAGGGATTGAGAAAATGCTGCTCCTGACTGCTGACCCAGGCCTTACTAGAAAAAAGTATCTTGTGGGCAGAAAAGAATTACAAGGAAAACACTGAAATGATTCAAATCCTTCCACATTTGTACGTAGTTGAGTCTCCCATGCCAGACACTCATCTTTGAAGTATCAATACACAGCAAAAATGTAGAATGTTCTGGAACATAGGGTCACTTTTGTAGATATTGCAATGCATTCACACCGTGGTGTGTATTGTGACTCTATGGTCACAAGCATTGTGAAGCATTGGCCTCCAAGGTTATCACGGGTTACATCACTCATTCCAACATGTAATTATTTCTAGTGTATTGTTCTAAAAACGCAACAAAATCTTACTTGTATTACATTTATGGACGGAGACCTATCTCGCATTTAGAAGTTAAGAATATGCACAAATGTTGTAAAATTGCAATTCTCCTTGCAATGGCCTGCAGAGAATATGCTTGTTATAAGATGTACAGGCTTTAGCACCACTCTGTCCAATGACATTTTGGGCACAAGTACTCTAAAAGACCAATTAAATTGGTAACTGAAGGAGTGCAGAGGGGATTAGACACTGGCCTTTCACTCTTCGACCCAGATTCAAACTGATGGGATGAAAGTCTCTGTCTCCTGGCTGGAACGGTATTTGAAATGAATTTGTGCAATTTCCATCCAGAGCAAGGGATTACAACAGGCTTGAGGGAGTTTTAATCCTTATCGAACTGTGTTCCTAGGAGAACTTGATGCCAATCCCCAAGGGAGAAAGTGTTCGATTCCTCGGCACTAACCTCCCTCACCTCAATAAGCACAAAAGTTCACAAAATATCATTGAGAAATACGAAGGGGGTGGGAGGGAGTTAAGAAAGAATTTACCTTTCACCTAATTTCCATCACTGCGTCTTCTTGCAGGTTCTATTTCCCAATGTGCCTGTAAAACATTCCATAAATCCTGTTTGGATGAATAAATTTAGCCTTCATTCCTGGGAATCTGGAATCTCTTAATTTTAACTACTGTCTAGAGTGACTGTTGTAAATATTCCCGAATGTAAATGGTATTTTAAAAGAAAGGACACGTCAGTTATTAAGAGTGTAATAGCTCGCGCAATACTATATCCAGTGCATATAATGTGACTGTTACTGAATCAGAATGGATTAGCTTTAGCTTTCCTTTGTTGTAACAAAGAATTTGTTAATCCCCTTTTTTAATAGTCTTACTTGGGAGCAAGTGACCTGTTTGAGTGTGAGAACATGCAGTTTTGAATTCCTGGTATCCTAATCTCAGCAGTAGGGATGCTACCATTTGACTCAGAGAAAGGAACTGTCAGCCATAGTTCCTATTCCTGTTGTTATCCAGTGGCCCTGCTGGAAAGTGCTTGTGTGGAGACGCAAGTTGAAGACTCAGCTGCATTACCCTCCACGGTCATATCCCTCACTGTCTCGCCTCATAAATGAACACTGTCACTTGGGCAAGGTACTCAAGGGCAGCTGGCACCTGTGGAACTTGACTCTCAACAAGGAGACAGCAACCTCAGGAAACGAGGGGAGCTAACTGAGAAAGGGAGGGGAAAGTCAGTGCAGGAAGAAAACCTGCTTCTTCCTCAACAATCCAGAATTCTCCTTCGGCATTCCTTCCTTTCTCATTCTCGAATGGCCTCGTATAACTCAACCACGCACTGATGCCGCACTGGAATGCCCTATCCAGTAGCTTCCCTGATATCTGCACATCTTATTCCTGGTACGAATTCCACATTGTGGCCCTACCGAAAATGTTCCATATTTTCTCCATCGTCATATCATTTTACTTTTTCTTTTTGATAATGTGGCGGTTTTAATGGATGATTTCTGGTCTTGCTCATGAGGAAGGGTCACTTGGCTGGGCCTCAGCCCAGAGTTAACACCTTCAGGGAGAAAAGTGGAGGTGGATGTGGTCTTATAAAATAAATTCACGCCAAGGGCTTGCATATAAAGGCCTTTAATAAAAAAACGAAGGTTTTCAAGAAAACTAGATTGTATCAATCACAAGAGGTCAACTGACTGCTGGGAAAAGGACAGTGTGGCATATTGATTAACACTAGCAGGTTTCACTGCTCCCCACTGCTTAAAGTTCACAATAACTTTAAAAAATATAAATTGCTAAATAAAAAATAGCTCAAAGCTCCCTGTAAATATTATGTATTTTAATTGCTGTTGCAATCATCTCTTAAAGCACTAATTTTTTATTTTATTTTTACAATCACTTGTTAATCACTGTACGTATGTTAGATTTTTTTTACCTGTCAATAGGATTTTCTGTGTTTTTTTTGCTGTGGGTTGTATGTAAGCTAGGCTTACAGATACATTTCTGCTAGTCTTTTTTTTAGGTTCAATGTATTTGAGGTCCTTTGTATTATTGCAAATATATTTATTGCTCTCTACTGACTTCTGGACAGCTGACTGCTTTTGTTTATCTGTGTGTGTGATTAGAGACCCTCGGATTAGTGCAAAGCTTTCTTTCAATAGAGTGTATCGCGACATTAGGGATGAAATAACAAGTGCAGGATACCATTGGTAGTTGCAGTGCTAGATCTTACAACCCCCAATATCCAAGCATCCCTATGCTTCTGTTGTACACTGGTGAAAGGCAGGGGACAGGTTTAAGTGGGCTGATGACTGTGTCGGAACCACTGAAAGGTGGCCAGGTTTCCTATCTTGAAAACAGCACTATCCTTTTATTAGTTTTAAAAACTTTTCTTTGTCGAAATGCAACTCATCAATGATGGCTGCATTGCAAAGGCATATCATTACACTCCTTAAAAGAACAAAAGGAACCCCACTTAAAATTCCCTGTAAAAGTTTTTTTTCTCTCAGTGAATGTGAGTTCCTGCAGTTTTATTTGCAATACGATGTATCTAGCCAACATTATGCAGCACAGAAGACAGAAAATTCCTGTCATTCATTGCTGAAAGATGGGGTAATGTACTGGATTACTTGTACAATTGTTCCCCTAAACAATAGCCCTGTCCCTCTTGAGGAGGAGAAACATTAAAAAATATATAATTCTACCTCCCCACCCATCAAACTCTAGCTTCTTGCTAACTGAACCCAGAGTATTAATGCAGAGGTGGAACGATAAAACTAGCTAAGGTAGCTAATTATTTGAAATATGTGGCTCATTGTATTATATACTCTAATTATTTCACCCCTTCTGTTGCAACGCTAGGAATCATTCTTTTGATGAAACGCATTGTGAACGTTGAATATGTTCATTATCTCTTACCAAATAGCACTGCAATTGTTAATATCCAATAAATATTTTTAAATAAGACATTCCTGTGGTTCATGGTACATTCAGCTGTCAATTATAGCTTGAGATAACAGACTCCACTAAGAGCTTTTTTACATCTCTTATTGAAGAAAGATTTTAATTTGAAACGTTAATTATGATGTTGATTTGTATAATTTTTTTACCTGGCATTTAACAATAAAGCATATTATTATTATTATCTTTACACCTCTTGATGTTGATTTGCCTTGAGAATGCGCACCTTCCAAATTTGCTGGCAATGCTCCACACCATTCAGACTTCTGTTTCCAGGATCCCCATGTTTTATAGGGGTGTAGTCTTCCCAGCTTCACTCCAGACTCACCAACTCACCCAGAACCCAGCAGCTCACATTGCATCCTGCTTAAATATCAACTTCTTCTTCCATTTACACTGACTTCCTTTCTCCATTGTTAGTTTCAAAATCAGAAGCCTCACAACACCAGGTTAAAGTCCAACAGGTTTATTTGGAATCACGAGCTTTCGGAGTGAAGGTCCTGGGTGCTGAAGAGGTCTTGTTCGAACTTGTGCATGAAGATGTTGGTTTATCGAGGTGCGAATCTGGTCCCCATGGCTGTTCTTTGTGTCTGGATGAAGAACTGGTTGTTGAAGGTGAAGACATTGTGGTCCAGGATGCAGCGGATGAGTTGTAGAATTGCGTCTGGAGATTGGCAGTTGTCAGTGTTGTGTACCAAGGCTGTTGCAGCAATGTCGTCATCATGGGGGATGTTGGTGTAGAGTGCCGAGATGTCCATTGTGACGAGGAGTGTTCCTGGTTCAACTGGTTCATGGGTGCTGAGTTTCTGTAAGAAGTCTGTAGTGTTGCAACAGAAGCTGGGGTTCCTTGTACGATGGGTTTCAGGATGCCCTCGACGTAGCCAGAGAGGTTCTCGAACAAGGTCCCATTGCCTGATATGATGGGACAGCCGGGTGTGTTGGCCTTGTTTATCTTCGTGAGACAGTAGGGATCTCCAATGCAGGGACTACGTGGGATGAGAGCACGTGGGATGAAAGGTCTTGATCAGTCTGTTGAGTTGGCAGGTGTGTTCTTTAGTTGGATCTGCAGGTAACTGTAGTGCTACGGTTGTTCAGTCGTCAGTACACTTCTTTACAGTAGTCCATTCTGTTCAGTGTGATGGTGGCCCTCCTTTGCTGGTTTGATGACAATGTTGCGATTGGTCTTGAGAGCGCGGATTGCGTTGTGCTTGGGTGACATTCATGGCTGTCTTGCGAGCACAGCTGATGAGTCTGGCATTGACGCATCTCCTGACAGCTTGAGAAATAAACCTGTTGGACTTTAACCTGGTGTTGTGAGACTTCTTATTGTGCCCACCCCAGTCCAACGCCGGCATCTCTACATCACAGTTTCAAAATCTTCATCCTTGTCTTTAAATGCCCTCTGTAATCTTCTTCAGCGCTACATCCTAGCATAGATCTGCTGCTCTGTCAATTATTGAGAACATAATGTACTGTACCCTGCTTCTCTGTAAGATTATTTTTTTGTGGCTTACCAGAGAGAAATCAAAAGGTGACAGTTAGAGGCCCACAAACATACAGCCTGGCGGGTGGCCTAACATCACCTGAAACTTCGGACATGAAGTCTTTCGATCAAATAGTGGGACTGGTCAAAAACCATTTTAATCCCCGACCTTCATCACGTTGAGGTATAAGTTTCATTCTGCTATCATGGAAAGAGCGGAGATGGTCTCTGGGTCCATGGCCAGACTGCAACGTTTAGCAGAGCTGTGAATTCAGCCCGGCTTTGAGGGAAATGTTGAGAGACTGTTTGGTCTGCGGCCTCACAATACAAAAAAAAGCTGCTGGCTGAAACTAAAATCTCTTTGGAGGAAGTCGGAGAGATGGCCCAGGCGACTGAACGTGCTGAGCAAGGTGTGACTTGTTGTGGGAAAATTGCCACTTCGGAGTCAGACTTGGAGGTTTCAACAATACAGTTTTATTTGACGAAGCTTCGTGGAGAAAAGGCACTGGCACTCCGCAGTACTTTAGGCAGCTACCTTCTCTCAATGATACAATAGAAGTGGTTCATTTTTATACTTTTCGGACAATGGATAGTCCGGACATTAGCCATTTAACACATCGTTATAGCTGAGTAGGATTGATAGCTAACACATCGTTACAGCCAGACATATACAGACATTAGCTTTTGACATCGCATTGTTTCATACAATGGATACATTTCTTCTTGCAGTGATTTATCAATGACTTTAGTTTCGGTCTATACATATAGTAATTGGTTTTCCTGCATTTATGTATTCCCGTTCCCATCTGTGGCTAATCTCTTTATCCGACCCTATTGTCCTTATCCTAAAGTGCCCCAAGCCATGGCTGGCTTCCTGCAGCATCTGATTCCTGCATGTTTAACTTTAAATAACTGTCTGTCCTTCATGTTTTAATTTCAAGTAGCTGTCTGCACTGAAAATCAGTGCCTGTTTAATGTCTCTTTCCCAGGTGACTGTTTCTGTGCCAGGCAGTCATTTTATGTGTTATGTACCCATCTTTATGTTTTTCCCCACTTCACTCCCCACTTTTGGTTGGGATTATGACTTTAATAATCCCTAGACCAACAATTATACATTTATATATGTAGGTCAATCTTCTTCTTTCCTCCTACGTTTCTTCTGATGTCTTTGCGGATCTTCATCATGGGTTCTTCCTCGAAGGATACACTGGCTCCTGGCACAATTCTTGTCACCATAATCTTGCAGCAGACTTTTAGGCATCCAACAATTAGACAACAGACAATTACAATTGAAATGAGTTTGACTAATCCACGTAATAAGTAAGATTCCCAGGACCCCCCTACTAGCCATTCCAGCCAGTTACTTCCTTTCTTGGGTCCCTGTCTGAAGCTATCAAGTTGTTCTCTGATGTTGTTGATGACTTGTGTAATGTTATAAGACTCATCTGTGACATGGGTTATGCATTTATTGCCTATAATTGTGCACACTCCCCCTTGTGCTAACTGATAGTCCACTGCGTATCGTGTCTGCTGTGCATATAATCTCAGTTCAGCCATTTCTTGGTTAACAGCCTCCAGTGCTTTTGAATTGCTGTTTCCCAGGACTGTTAATCCACAAACAATATGATTCCTATTCTTTGCACTAATCACTCCTGCTGCCTCTCCCAGAGATAAGGCTCCAAGGAACCCATATCCCAGTGAGGATCCCATTGTGCCCGGGGCTTCCCAATCAGCGCAGAATTCTTTGCTGATAACCCGAGTTACTATTCTCCTCTGAATATGCCCCTTCTGAGGGCATGGAACAGTCAGTGGTCCTATTGTCCCTACTGCAAAACGGTTTGGGAGGTTTGGTGTTTCTGTCGTGTAAGTACCATTGAAGAGGAACACATATCCCTTCTTAGTCCGGTAACATTTAGTGTCTTGATTATGAGTTTGTTCATATTGCCAATTGTTCAGTTTACTTGACTCCCCATTTGATCCCACCACCTGGTAAGTATCAAATGGGTATGTCCATCTGGCTGAGCTTACGTGAGTTCCATTGCATTGTCCACAAATGAGCTGTCTTCCCGCGGTTATATTCAGACATTTCTGTTCATCACAAGTGCAAGTAAACTGTCCCTTATTAACCCGACAATGTTGACGGACACACTGCGTCTGTACGCAGGAATCATTCTTAGGGACCAAGGCATAGGCACATCCCCATCCCTGCCCCATAAAACAAAGCGGATAGCTTACAGTGTCTGAACAAGCTTTTTCTCCCACCTGTTGGAACCCCCTGCACACAGGATCTGTGGGGTTTACAAGTGCCACACATCTCCCCTGTATACCTCTTTTATATTTGCCAATTTGTCCCTTACAGGGTGCATCTGATGTATCTACTGTATATAAGTCATGAGGGGTCCACCTAGGCATGGCTACAAATAGGGCTTCTACCGATTGTGCTAACGGGTAACATACAGTTCGATTCCCGTGTAAATGTATGTGAGCTTTGTAAAACAAGTTATCCTCCAATCCAGTTAAATTTACAGTCACGACAACGCAAAGTAGTACAGTTACATACGCGATTACATACATATTCGCAACGATCAAATATCAAACCTAACACTATAATTCATATAATCTTTACAAGTTATATTATCTATTAATCCGGGCGCGCCAGTTGTTCTTGCTTGCAGTCTTTGCCTGTGTTGAGGAAAGCAGTTCTGTTAGTTCATCAATTTAGTTACTCATTTGTTCCCTTGTGTAATTTTAGCTGTGTCCAATGTTTCCATGTACCTTTCCCTCTTATGTCTAGACAGGCACAGTTATCTCCACTAATTATAACTTCATATGGCCCATTCCATTTTGGTGCAAACCCTGGTTTGTCAGGTAGTGTTTTCACTAGGATGCGACTTCCCGCTGTTGGGACGTCAGGGAGCATTTCAAGCTCTCTCTCTGCGGCTTTTATTTCCTGATTGTCTTTTGCCAATTTGTGCATCCCTTTGAGTTGAGTGTTTAGTTCCAAAACATATCTCCTGATTTTATTTTTTAGTGGACCTACATCAGTCCCACCTGTTATGATGCTTTCTGGTAATTGCATCGTTCGTCCTGCCATTAGTTCATAAGGGGTTAATCCAGTTGCCCGGTTTGTGGTAGCTCTTAATCTCATTAGTATAGTGGGCAATACCTCTGTCCACATTTTCCCCGATGTTTGTATGGCTTTAGCTAGTGCATTATACAGTTAACTACATATCCCCCTTCCATAGAAAGCTTGGTGTGAATTAAATAACACTTCGTACTGGCCTTTTTTGGCTGCAGCTGGACATCCATTCATTTGTATGTAATCTTATCAAAAGACATCGCTTTCCCCATTAAAATCACATGCCATACAGCTCCGATCTTTGCATGATGTACTCTTACACTATATCTAATTTGATCATTTGTTTGCGTGCAAGCGCCGCACCACAGTACTTCACAAAATAATTATGTTTTTATCAATACACAATATATAGTATATAAATATATCATACAAAGTTGGTTAAGGCTTTTCAGGATTTGATTTTATTCTCGGGTCTATATGGCAGTGCGATACTGTACAATAAAAATAATCAAGTGGCAGTTGTATCATACCACTTTACACATCGTAACCGTGATATCCAAACCCTTTTAATTCAAGCCGTTTCCATTTTTAAACTGAGCTCCAGATCAAAACCCCCGCACTCTAGGGAAATAACAGGCGCCAAATCAAAATCAAAGTAGGTACAATACATACTAGTTAATTGATTAGAAACATTTTGGTTTGATTCTTAACTGGCTAGATTTTAAGCTTTGCAGTGTTTTTATATTTGACAAACCTTGAACAATAGATGGCACATGAAATTCCAACGGCAGTACATAGTTTTAACCGGTTACAGAATACTAAACTATCAGACGTTCATAAATCGCCATATCCTGCGGACCTTAACACTGCATTTCACTGACTTGATATACTTTAAACTGACTCATAGACAATATATTTACCTCATTCTTTTGTTCCTGCTTTTCTACCTTTCCACAAAATTACTTATTTTCTTCTCTTAACTTTTCAACTAACTCTTACAATTTCTACTTCAAGACAAAGGAAAGAGCACATGATTCCTTCCAAGGTTTAAATCCTTTCTTAAATTTCAATTTACTTTCCAATTTTTATTTAAACTCTTTATCAAACCCACTGTTGTAAAATCACAATTAGGGTAAGAACATTAAAACATTAAAGCAAACAACAACAAAACATCCACACAACCATTTTGTTTAAACACACACATAGACACACATGGAAACTTCCAACATTCATTCAAACTTAACATTTTAAACTGGGATGTAAGTAAAACATTTAAAGAGAATACAGAATGTTGATTAAGACAGTCGTTTTTATTTTTCTTTCTTCCAAACTGTAATTAAACTCAAAACAGAAGTAAATTCAAGAAATCTTATCACTTTAATCTTTATCAGTTTTAATACTCCCCCAGTCCCCCAAGGTGCAAAGCACTGCACCCACTGCCTGCAACAAACACTCCACAGGAACAAACAGGCTTCAGCTCCTGCTCTCAATCTAATACAACAACAACCACCTACATTCGACAAGCTACCAGTTCACACAAACACACTGAAATACAAAAACTAAGATCTCTCATATCCACCTCCAGGTATGCCACTAGCCCACTCTACCAACTCATCGTAATCCTGGGACATAATCACTCCCATTTTTAGGATGACCTGGTGAGCGCTAGAAAGTCCATCCTTAAAAGTCTGGATGAACGCTCGATCTCCTCGACCTGGGTTCCCTTGTCCTGAGCACTCTTGATATACCTGGAACAACCGTTTCCTGTATTCAGAAGCTCCTTCCCCTTTTAACTGTTTTGTTGTGGTAATTCTGCTCCAGTTAGTGGGAGCATTCCCTAATACCCTCTGAATCTCTGCTTTAAACTGGGTGAAGGGTGCCTGTTGGGCATCTATCTCTGATGTTAGAGCAACTGTATGTGTCCACCGTCCCCCACTATAATCCTATACTGGAGGAGCGGCGAGTCCACCTGCTACCTGCCTCCACTTATCCGCTGGACAGGCTGCCCTGACCAGCTGGTGTACATCTCTCAGGTGTAATTGGTGTCCTACCCAGATTGTGTCTAATTCTTCCTAGAATTTAGTGTTTGTGCTTCTAGGTTGTAATTTACCCAGGGAAGCCATTATTTGCTGTCTCTCACCTGGGGTGAAGGGTTTATAATTTGCCTTTGGCTGCGCATCTGTTCCCCCTCAGGTTACTGGTGCTAAGTTGTGTTCTAGCGCTTCCCACTCCTCTGGAGGAGCAGTTGGTCCCTGTTGTGTGGACTCATAAGGAGGTAGAGGAACAGTTTCCCCTCTCCATTGCTTTTCTTCTAAAACCTGGTTTTGTTTCTCCAGTTCCCTCACTCGGGATTCTAATTCTCTAATCTTTTCTTTATCTTCACTCCACTTCTTAGTAGAGGCGACTACTTGCTCAATTAGACCAGCTAACTGATGTATTAACAATACTCCTATCTTCTTTGTCTTGTTTCTTTTCTTTATCTATCCACTTTCTCTGCTGCTCTAAGGTCTGAGAAGTATCCCAGCCATCCTTTTGCATCCTCTGGAGGAGCGGTTGGTCCCTGTTGTGTGGACTCATAAGGAGGTAGAGGAACAGTTTCCCCTCTCCATTGCTTTTCTTCTAAAACCTGGTTTTGTTTCTCCAGTTTCCTCACTCGGGATTCTAATTCTCTAATCTTTTCTTTATCTTCACTCCACTTCTTAGTAGAGGCGACTACTTGCTCAATTAGACCAGCTAACTGATGTATTAACAATACTCCTATCTTCTTTGTCTTGTTTCTTTTCTTTATCTATCCACTTTCTCTGCTGCTCTAAGGTCTGAGAAGTATCCCAGCCATCCTTTTGCATCCTCTTTATTAACGCTTGCCTGTCTGTCATGTACACTTCAATGAGAGAACCTGCAGATCCCCTTTTTATTTCATTATCTGCCATTTCGCAGACTTCACTACCCCCAGTCACTATTACCACCTTGGCAACGTGTTTTAGGCACCGTACGGCCACGACTACTTCCTAGTAAAGTGTGCTCTCTACCGTAGGGACTTCACTACCCCCGGCCACTAATACTCCTCTAGCACCATGTTTCACTACCGTCTCAGGGTTTCAATTTATACTCACAGCTTCCACTATTACCACCTCGGCAATGTGCTTCTCCTCCGGAGTCCGGCTCTAGGTCAGAGTTGATCAAGCTCCTTTTCCGCACCGCTTTACAACATTGACAGTCCAGTACCCACTTTACAAACTTTCATGCAAACAGGTGGCAACTCTGCATTTGTTCGCCACTAGAGTTTGATGTTAACCGACCTCTGCTACTTGTGCTTCACAATCCTAAGTGCCCTTGGTGTCTCTTTGCCTACTTCAATTCCTGACCATCACGTGGGGGATTTCCCCTCTTAACATCCGGTCTAAGGCTGGGTTTTTGAGACAGGCACTACCTTATCCTCTTGTCGGTCAGCACAAGCAACATTTACTTATCACTATCAGCAGTTAGTACTTATCACTATATCATATACAACAATACTTATTACTACAAATACCCCTTAAATTTAACCCCTTTCAAACTGTATTCTTGACCTTGTCTGACTCCCACAGATTCAGTGATCTCTATCCCGGCTTTCTGATCATGGCCAATTGATCAGAGCTTACCAGCTTACCAGTAATAGGATCCTAGCCGACTACGCCAATTGTTGTGGGAAAATTGCCACTTCGGAGTCAGACTTGGAGGTTCAACAATACAGTTTTATTTGACGAAGCTTTGTGGAGAAAAGGCACTGGCACTCTGCAGTACATTAGGCAGCTACCTTCTCTCAATGATACAATAGGAGTGGTTCATTTTTATACTTTTCGGACAATGGATAGTCTGGACATTAGCCATTTAACACATCGTTATAGCTGAGTAGGATTGATAGCTAACACATTGTTACAGCCAGACATATACAGACATTAGCTTTTGACATTGCATTGTTTCATAGAATGGATACATTTCCTCTTTCAGTGATTTATCAATGACTTTAGTTTCGATCTATACATACAGTAATTGGTTTTCCTGCATTTATGGTATTCCCGTTCCTATCTGTGGCTAATCTCTTTATCCTACCTTATTGTCCTTATCCTAAAGTGCCCCAAGCCCTGGCTGGCTTCCTGCAGTATCTGATTCCTGCATGTTTAACTTTAAGTAACTGTCTGTCCTTCATGTTTTAATTTCAAGTAGATGTCTGCACTAAAAGTCAGTGCCTGTTTAATGTCTCTTTCCCAGGTGACTGTTTATGTGCCAGGCAGCCATTTTATGTGTTATGTACCCACCTTTATGTTTGTCCCCACTTCAGACTGAAATACAAGGCATGCCCAATGAGATGAACCAGTTTTGGTGGGAAACAGCTGTTGTGAGGAATAGCTCAACTGAAGGTGCAGCAGAGGCCAGGAGGGGTAGTACAACACCAGGAATGGAAGCATGTTTTTGCGTGGGGGAGAGCACTCCTGGGAGACATGCCAGTGCAAAAATGTTACTTATTACAAATTTTGGGAAACAAAGAGTAATAATGGTCAATGCTGCCCTTGTGAAGGGAAAGTTGTTTCAAGTGGTGTTCCACAGGGCTCACTGTTGCTGCCCGAGTTGGTGGTGGAGGCAGAGACCCCAAACTCTTTTAGTACCTGGATCTGCACCTTACGTGCTGTAAGCTACAGGGCTATGGGCCAAGTGCGGGAAGGTGGGATTAGAAAGAACACCTGGATGTCCTCAGGCTGGCATGGACAAAAAGGGCTGAATTGCATTCTTCTGTGCTGTAACTTCTTTACGGTTCTATGTTTTCGATGCAAGAAAAAGAGTTATTTGCATGTTTGGTGCAGAGCAAACAGACAGAACACAAAAAAAACAATGGTTAAACCAACTGGCTGAGTAACCCAAATAAGGGATCCGAAGCTTGCATGTTAAACCAGGTCCAACTCAATGGGATATCACCACCTATCGAGATTTTCCTGATGGTCAATGGCAGACTCCTGAAGATGGAGGTCGACACTGGAGTGTTAGCCATGGTCATAAGTGAACAAGCATTCAGACACCTGCAGAAAAACCTGCAACCCTTGAAGATGAGTCATTTCCAGGACATTTTATCAGCCTGTACTGGAGAGATGCTGAAGACAGCCAGGATAGTTGCGGTACCGATCTCCTATAGGAACCAGGCAGCACAGTTGTTGAGAGCTGCATCGAGTTGCTACCAGTTATTACATTACCAATAAATGCAATTGAGAAATAAGACAAATTTCTTACTAGTTAGTATGTGGAATTCACTGATCAGAGCAAGTGGTTGAGGAAAATAGCTTTCTTTCAAAGGAAACTTGACAAGAAGAAATGTTTTTTTTAAATCATGTTTTGGTTTTATTGCTGCCAGGCCATCTGCTAGAAGTCTTTTTATTGCTCCTTCAATAGTTTAAATGCAGTTGGTTATTTTTATTCTGGGATTTTTTATGGCCCTGCACTGTTAGGAGGAAGGTCATGTTTTTTGGAGTTTTTCCTAGTGAATTTAAAGTATTTTTCTGTTTAGGCTGGCTGCAGCTTTTGGTTTTAGAAGACACCAATCTAAAAAGAAGTGTTTCTCTCTCTCCTGGTTTTGGAAATTCTGTTGGTTCACTGAAAGCAAGGCTTCTTGCCTTCCTGGAGACGAACATGTGCTGTTGTGGCTTGATCAGAGTCTCTCCCTGGTGTTCTGAATTCAAACTATTCTGGGTGTGTCCAGAGGGCTGCTAGAAGTTACAAACTGAGAAGTCGGGGTTTTCAATTCTTCAACCAAAGGACTCCATTCCAGTATCAGGTGAGCAATAGTCTTTGCTGTGTTAAACTTGTGGAAAGGATTTTTTATGTTTATGGGAAGTTTTTGTTTGATTGGAACATCTTAGATATATTTGTTAAGGGTTATACGTTATCAGGGTTTTTTTGTTTGTAATTAATAAAAGTTATTTCTAATTTTCTTACTATACATGTTAACTATATTCTTAAATAAACTTTGCTTGATAAAAGCCCGCTGGTGAATCATACCTGAAACATATCATGCTTATCCTCGCCAAATTCAAAGTGCAAAACTTATGATCCAGGTGGGCTTCACCAAACACTTTGGAGTTTCTGACCTGAATTATAACACATCCATGGGAGAAAAGAGAATAGAAAGATGTGCTGAAAGGCTTAGACAGGGCAAATGGCATAGGAGGAGATCCGTATCGAGTATAAACACCAGCTCACACTCACTCGGCTGAAAGGCCTACTTTACATTCAATGTAATTTGAACCAACACCAATGTAAAATCACATATGATCAGTTTTCCTAACAAAACTGTGGTTGCTTATCAGCTTCATAGTCACTCTGTCCAATTGGTTTTCCTTTGGATGTTTCTCTAGGATCTATTCCTTGGGCACCCCTCTTACTCATCTATGTGCTGCCCTTTGGTGACCTCATCAGCAGACATGGAATTAGCATTCTGCTTTTCTGACAACAACCAGTTCCATCTCTCTCATGTTTATCCTTCCGGTGCCTGTGTTATCAACCTGCTTGTTCCATGTCAAGTATTGGATAAGTTGCAACTTCCCGAGTTAAACATTGGGGAAAGCCAAGTCATTACCTTTGGTTCCGATCACAAACATCTCACCCTTGCCACCAATTCCATCACCCTCTCCAAAATGTCTCAGGTTCAACATGACTATTTGCAACCTTGGCATCCTATTCAATGCTCAGCTGTTTCTGACCTTCATCAAAGACTGCCTATGTCCATAGAATCCCTGTAGTGCAGAAAGAGGCTATTCGGCCCATTGATCCGCAACGACTCTCCAAAAGAGCAATCCACCCAGGCCAATGCTCACTGCCCTATCCCCATAACCTCACACTTTTACCATGGCTAATTCACCTAACCTACACATCTTTTGGACATGAAAGGACAATTCAGCATGGCCAATCCACCTAACCTGCAAATCTTTGGACTATGGGAGGAAACTGCAACACCCGGAGGAAACCCACGCATAGATAAGGAGAACATCCAGACTCCGCACAGTAATCCAAGGCCTGAATCGAACACAGGTCCCTAGCGCTGTGAGGCAGCAGTGGTAACTGCTGTGCCACTTCCATAACATCTCCCATCTTTATGTATTTCCTGACATTGATGCACATATCCAAACTTTGTCACCTCCCCACTATTTCAATGCTCTCCTGGTTGGTTTCCCATCTACCACAAACTTCAGCTCATTCCAAATTCTACTATCCACACCCATCCCATAATGTCCAGCTCACTCATCAAACACCTTGCTCACACTGCTTTTTAATTGGGCATCTCCAAACAAAGATGCACTTTTCCACAGTGCTACGCCAGATAGACAATAGTGAAAATGGGAGTATTATCACCCACAGCCATGCAGGAGACTCTATCAGTATGGTACACAGATACACTACAGATACTGAGTGTCTGTAATTTCATGCAAGGTTCATTTTTAAATGCCTTTCACAACCTCAGGTCACCCCACAGCCTTCATCAAAGCTTCACGGCCATTGAAGTAGTTTGAACTGCAGTTAGT
Organism: Mustelus asterias; assembly: GCF_964213995.1. Lineage (NCBI taxonomy): Eukaryota > Metazoa > Chordata > Chondrichthyes > Carcharhiniformes > Triakidae > Mustelus > Mustelus asterias. The sequence continues at coordinate 92,757,276 of NC_135809.1, forward strand.
TACGATTTTTAATTCATTTGTAGGATATGAGCATCATTGTCAAGGTCAGCATTAATTACCCATCCTAAACACCTTTGGGAAGGTGGTGGCAAGCCACCTTCTTGAATAACTACAGTCTATGTGGTGTTGGTACACCCACAGCACTCTTAGGGAGTGCCAGGTTTTCGACCGAGCCACAGGAAGGGTCACCAATATAATTCCAAGTCAGGATGGCGCGTCATTTGGAGAGGAACCTGCAGATATGATGCTCCTATATTCTTGCTCTTTTAGGTAGAAGAGGTCGCAAGTTTAGAAGGTGTTGTTGGAAGGGAGTTTGACGAGTTGAGACAGTGCATCTTGCCTATGGTTCACACTGCTGTCTCTGTGATGGTGTTGGATGACGCGCCAATCAAACAATGTTGCTTTGTTTTGGGTGGTGTCAAAACTACACTCAATTAGGCAAGTGAGGACTGACTTATACCTTATAGATACAATACAGGGGGTGAGTTACTCACTGCATAATTCCAAGCCACTGACCTGCTCCATTAGCCACAGTACTAATGTGGCAATCCAGTTAACCTTTATGTCAAAGATATGTAGGGATTTAATGTTTGTTGGTCCAATATTCAGCAATGTTAATAAAGTTTATTTATTCGTGTCACAAGTAGGCTTACATTAACATTGCAATGAAGGTATTGTGAAAATTGCACACACAATCGCCACACTCCAGCATCTGTTTGGGTACGCTGAGGGAGAATATAGCATGGCCAATGCACCTAACCAGCACGTCTTTCGGGCTGTGGGAGGAAACTGGAGTCGATTTGGTCAGGATACCAATGAAAATGTCTCTTCAAAATAATGCTATGATATTTTCATCTCCGACTAAAAGGGCAGACGAGGCCTTAGCTCCTAAAAGATACAACTAGGCAGAACAGCAGAAAACATTTCACAATAAACAAAAATTTCAAAATTTTCATCTTTTGTTTTTATAAGAACATATTCTGTACAAAGTCCAGGCGCTATTGAGTGTCTCTTGAAGAGCTGCTGCTTCCCCAAGACCTGGTGACATTGAGATTACAGTGGTATGGTGGAATGGTCCCTCATATCTGTACAGGTGAGAAAAAAGACAAGTTAAAAATGGACACCTCTTACTTGTACTTAAATGGTGCCTCTAATAAAGGAAAATGTTCCCAAGATGCTTCACAAAGAGCCATGGAAAAAACAAACGCGAGCCAAAGGGGAAAGATTAGGAGCGGTGACAAAATACTCAACCAAAGTTGAGTTTTAAGCAGGAAAGTTGGAGCTTAGGGAGGGAACGCCAGGGTGAGCCAAAGGCAGCTGAAGTCATGGCTACTGTTAGAAAGGAGATGGGATGCACAAATGTCAGAGTCTACGGAACAGAAAGTTCAGAGATTGTAGCACTAGAAGAGATTAGGGATGAGGGAATGGCTATACAAGATAGATATTTACACTTAAGGATTCAAACAAAAACACAACCAGTCAGGATAAAATCAAAAACATCTGTTAGAGATGAGGGGGAGAAAAAAGCACAATGAGTTTGTTCACTACAGTATTTTCTCAAGATGTATTTTTTTTTAAACTCTATTTGTCAGTAACTAGTATTTAGAATCAGATATGCCTCTCTTCTGCTCCAATTCTTTCCGCATTTATTCTAAAGGTGCTGACTTGCACTTCAGCACAATCCCAGATGGGCGCAGCTCCCCACTATGTATTATAGAACATAGAACATAGAACATTACAGCGCAGAACAGGCCCTTCGGCCCACGATGTTGCACCGACCAGTTAAAAAAAAAAAACTGTGACCCTCCAACCTAAACCAATTTCTTTTCGTCCATGAACCTATCTACGGATCTCTTAAACGCCCCCAAACTAGGCGCATTTACTACTGATGCTGGCAGGGCATTCCAATCCCTCACCACCCTCTGGGTAAAGAACCTACCCCTGACATCGGTTCTATAACTACCCCCCCTCAATTTAAAGCCATGCCCCCTCGTGCTGGATTTCTCCATCAGAGGAAAAAGGCTATCACTATCCACCCTATCTAAACCTCTAATCATCTTATATGTTTCAATAAGATCCCCTCTTAGCCGCCGCCTTTCCAGCGAAAACAATCCCAAATCCCTCAGCCTCTCCTCATAGGATCTCCCCTCCATACCAGGCAACATCCTGGTAAACCTCCTCTGCACCCTCTCCAAAGCCTCCACATCCTTCCTGTAATGTGGGGACCAGAACTGCACACAGTACTCCAAGTGCGGCCGCACCAGAGTTGTGTACAGTTGCAACATAACGCTACGACTCCTAAATTCAATCCCCCTACCAATAAACGCCAAGACACCATATGCCTTCTTAACAACCTTATCTACTTGATTCCCAACTTTCAGGGATCTATGCACACATACACCTAGATCCCTCTGCTCCTCCACACTATTCAAAGTCCTCCCGTTAGCCCTATACTCAACACATCTGTTATTCCTACCAAAGTGAATTACCTCACACTTCTCCGCATTAAACTCCATCCGCCACCTCTCGGCCCAACTTTGCAACCTGTCTAAGTCTTCCTGCAAACTACGACACCCTTCCTCACTGTCTACCACACCACCGACTTTGGTGTCATCAGCAAATTTGCTAATCCACCCAACTATACCCTCATCCAGATCATTAATAAATATTACAAACAGCAGTGGCCCCAAAACAGATCCCTGAGGTACACCACTTGTAACCGCACTCCATGATGAATATTTACTATCAACCACCACCCTCTGTTTCCTATCCGCTAGCCAATTCCTGATCCAATTTCCTAGATAACCCCCAATCCCATACATCTGCATTTTCTGCAGAAGCCTACCATGGTGAACCTTATCAAACGCCTTACTAAAATCCATATATACCACGTCCACTGCCTTGCCCCCATCCACCTCCTTGGTCACTTTCTCAAAAAACTCAATAAGGTTAGTAAGGCACGACCTACCTGCCACAAAACCATGCTGACTATCACCTATCAATTCATTACTCTCCAAATAACTATAAATCCTATCCCTTATAATTTTTTCCAACATCTTGCCGACAACAGAAGTGAGACTCACCGGTCTATAATTCCCGGGGAAGTCTCTGTTCCCCTTCTTAAACAATGGGACAACATTATGTGGCCATCTTTCACAGAAAAGCCAATGCTGTGAGACAACAGTAGGACATCTGACAGCAAAAGACACCACAGCCAAGTCGGCACTTGTCTTCACCTGTGATCAGGTGCGTTAGGCTTGTGCAGTACCTTGGTTAGACCACACCTGGAGTAGTGTGCAGTTTTGGTCCCCTTACCTTAGGAAAGATATTGTTGCCATAGAGGGAGTGCAACAAAGGTTCACCTTGTTCCCAGGATGGCAGGAATATCCCTACAAGGAGAGTTTGGGGAAACTGGGCCTGTATTCACTAGAGTTTTGAAGAATGAGACCTACAAAATAATTAAAGGATAGACAGGTAGACGCAGGCAAGATGTTTCCCCTGGTTGGGAAGTCTAGAACCAGGGGACAAATTCAAAATAAGGGGGAAGTCACTTAGGGGAGAGATGAGGAGAAGCATTTGTACTCAAGAGGGTTGTGAATCTTTAGAATTTTCTACCCCAAAGGGCTTTGGAAGCTCAGTCATTGAGTATGCTTAAAGCAGACGTCGACAAGTTTCTAAATACCAATGACATAAAGGGATATGGGGATTATGTGGGTAAAAAGGCTTTGAAGTGAATGATCAACCATAATCATACTGAATGGTGGAGCAGGCTCGATGGGCTCCTGCTCTAATGTTGGGGCACAGAGGCCATTTACCAACTCTCCGTTAGCCAATGAGGAATCAACTATCGCGAGCATTGATCTGGGCCAGCCTGATGTGATTGGTTCAGGCCCTTACCAGGAGGTGGATTTACCTAATGTGTTGTCAGTGCTGCATTGAATTTTCTTGTCCACTGTCATATCTCCCCCCCTCATCAAACAGCATCGTACATCATTATCTTCTGGAAAGAGGACAAGCCCCTAGCCCCATGCTCTTGTTACATTTTAACTGGGAAGATGGTGAGGGGCAGCTATCTCTGATTTGAGCCCCCTCCTCCACTCCAGTTCTATTTACAGTAGTCTATTTCAAATATCACTGGCAATATGAAATGGCACTGAACAACCCATCAGGATTGCTAACCCGTTATCCCAACTAGCACTGCTATTGTGAATTAAACACTAAGATTAAAGCAAAATGCTGGAATCTGAAACAAAAACAGGAAATGCTGGAAAATCTTAGCAGGTCTAACAGCATCTGTGGAGAGAGAATAGAGCCAACGTTTCAAGCACTTAAAACATTTTGGCTCTATTCTCTCGCCACAAATGCTGTCAGGCCTGCTGAGATTTTCCAGCATTTTCTGTTTTGGCTGCTATTGTGAATGTGGTTTGCAGTTGGACACTTCCATCCCTTTTAGACACAGTGACTGACAACAGTCACAGAGCTGGCACAAGAGATAAATTTAGTGAAGAAAAAACTACAAGTGCATTTAAAAACAGCGCACAGCTTTTAAAACATAAATAGTAAATTTTTCTGTGATCCAAGCAGTAAAACTCATCTTGCTTTACGACTACTTTTAAAAGATAGGAACAGTGTGCTATTTGGTTCATCTCTGTTAGGGGAAATGCAGTTAGTCTGAGTAATGGCTCTGGGTTCCCATCCTCTGCCACTATCCAGTGATCCCTGCTGGAAGGTGTGTATGCATGGACAGCAGACAACTCAGCTCTGATGTCATTCAGTGTCAAATATGCTATTCCTAACCTCACATAGGATCACAAAACTGTGCAAAGTACCAGAGGGTACCAGGATCTATGAGACTGCATCCTAACATCTTGAGATCTCACACTGTAGCACCTTCAGAAAAGGACTATAATATTTGGAGTGGGCATCTGACCAGCCTATCTATAGCATCTTGTAATCTAATTGCTCCTTACTATTGACCATTTTTTGTGTCTTCTGCGAACTTACTTATCATACCTCCTACATTCACTTCCAACTGGACATTAGGGTAATATACCAACAAACCAGGATACTTTTATATTGTGTGATACAAGTGCAATTTGTAAATGTATTACAAAACCGCTTGAAGGACAACCTGCTGAGGGTTCAGTGCTCTTAAAAGAAAGCAGAAGCTGCTCCTTACCTTCCCCGCACATTCCCAGCTGCCATCATACATAAATTCCAACCCATAGGAGGAGGAAAAGTACTCCAAATCCCATAAAAAGAGACGCCACTAGGGAAATCAGCAGTTCTTTGTAGATGTCCCGTGTGTATTTGGTAGATGTTACCTCATATCTAATAAAACAATTCAGGAAAACTGGTCGGCAGTTGGATTTCGTTTCTGCAGCTCAGGCTCTGGTGGACGTACCTACTGTACACCATGAAGAACGAGCATTGTACGCACTAGAAAACCTCCCCTTCACTGCCTGTGCTATCTCCGAAGATATGGGGCCGGATTTTGCAGCCCGACTCGTCCCAAAACCGTAAAATCACACGCAAAGTCAACAGACCTTCCCATTGTCCGCCCCTCCGATTCCTATAGCGGACAGGGTGGTAAAATTCCAGCCATGGTGGCATTTTATGAGTCTGAGAATTCTACCATGCAATACATTGCATCATTGAGCTGCTAAGGATGGAGCAGCAGGAGAGGTTTCTTTGAAGATTAGATCTGTTTGTGAATCCATGACTACTTCCCAAGGTCAGAAGAGGCCAGCAACCACTAAAAATAAATCTTTAAAAAAGTGCATGCCAAATTTTACATGCAAAATACACATCTCAAAGATACACACAAAGACATATAAACATCCTACAACTCAAATCCCAATGCTTCACACAGATCCACAGGTCATTCACTGCCCATCCTGTGTTACCACACACGATTCTTCATGTGAACCTAGATACAGTGTGGGCAAGTCTTTCAGCAACGGAACACAATAGCCTCAGAGGCTGATCCTATTCCCATCCAAAGTCTACATGAGCACTTACAGGCATGGAAATGCTGACTCTGGACCTCCACCCCTTTCAGTAGCCCATTGTGCAGAGGTCAAACATTGTAGTCTCACTGCTCTGAGGCCGGCTAAAGTTTGATAATTTAGCAGCAGTGGAGGAAGCAAGAGGTGTTGAGGTACAATTGGGTATTGTCAACATGCACCAGAGGCCAGAGGGATCAGAAAACTGACGGTGCTCTCGGATGATGTCGCTGAGGCGCAGCAGGTAGGTGAGAAATAGCTTCTGTAGTATAATAAAGTTTGCCCTACAATAACCCAAAAAATTTAACTAAAATTTAACATTTCCTATTGATTTAACATGAGCTGCCTTTCCAATCTGAGTGAAACTTTGTGCCAAAAACTAACACTCAACAAAATAACTAGGTTGAGTACACTAAACTCAATTCAATAAGGAAGACTCTTTCATCCATTGCTCCAGGTTAGAACTGAACCTCAAGGTAAATGTGCTGACCCACTAGATCATCAATATAATTCATTAACCAGAGTCTGAGAAGGATACACAAAGAACCATGCGGTGAAGAACATGCCAATTGCAAGAAGAACCACTGTCAAGTGTGGGAAGACAGCAGGATTGACTGGGCTTGTATATCTGGTCATAGCCTCCAGCTCCTGAAAAACAAGAACAGGTATGCAATTAATACACCACAGCAGTGACACACACAACACTCACACTGGGGGTATAGTTCCACACAAGCCTTAACCACCGTGCACGTTGTCCAAGTTGCTCCTCTTTATGTATCAGGTAAGACAGTAAGTCTCGAGAAGGTGGAATTGTGGAAAGCACCATTACCAAAGCCAATTCTGTCCGCAGCTGTTATCCATGTGGCCATCAGGGACCAGTGAATAAGAATCACATTAATTTGCAAAACAGAAGGCAGCCATTTAACCCATTGCATTAGCAGCTAGCCAGTCTAATCCAACTTTCAAACACTTGGTTCATAGCCTTGTGGTACACTTCAAGTGCATATCCAAGTACTTTATAAATATTATGAGGGTTTCTTCCTTACACCACCTTACCAGGCAGATTCTTGCACATTTCCCAATATCCTACCACTTGTGTATTCCCTTGCATTGTTAATGTCCCCCAAATACATTACCTCACACTTATCCAAACTGAACTGCATATGTTACTGTTCCACCCACCTGATAAGTCCATGAATATTTTCCTGCAGTCTACAGCTTTCCTCATTACCAACTAGAAGGCCAACTTTGGCATCATCTGATGTATCATCAGGCTTATGCAAGTCCAAATCGTTGATATATATAGTCCGAGTCCTGCAGAATTTCACTGCAAATAACTTGCCAGTCACAAAAACACCCATCAGTCACCACTCTTTTCTTCCGGCCTCAACCAATTTTGATCGACTTTGCCTTAGTTCGAAAGGACTTTTACTTTGTGACCAGTCTATCAATTCAAATGGACGACAAAAGATCCACTACCCCCATCAACTCGCCTTGTTACATCCAAAATGTCAATCACATTAGCCAGACAACCTTACATTAACAAATCCAGGCTACTCTTTTTGTTTAACAATGTCTTTCTAAAAGACAGAAGTCTTACAATACCAGGTTAAAGTCCAACAGGCTTATTTGGTATCACGAGCTTTTGGAGTGCTGCTCCTTCACTCACCTGATGAAGGAGCAATGTTCCAAAAGCTCATGATACCAAATAAGCCTGCTGGACTTTAACCTGGTGTTGAGAGACTTACTGTGCCCACCTCAGTCCAACACCAGCATCTCCATATCATTTCTAAAAGATGATTTATTTCATCCCTCAGAATATTTTCCAATTATTCTCCCACACTGACTGACTGGCCTCTAATTACTTTCTCAATTTCGTAAACAACAGTACATTAGCAGTCCACACCTGAAGCCAGATGATTGGAAAATAATGCTCAGAATCTCCTTTCTTCTCTTACTTCTTGTAACAACCTAGACATTTTGTCCAGGTCTGGGGATTTCTCCACTTTCATAGATGTTAAACAATTCAGCTAACATTTTATACTCCTCCAACCTGCAATCTTTATATCATCCGCTTTAGTGCAAACAGACATTAAAAACAATACTAACATCCTTCATCCCAATGGTCCTTAATTACTCCTTCTTTAGACACTCTCATGACCTTTATGCATTTATACAAAAAAGGCTTTCGATTTTACTTGCCAATACTTTCCTTGTCCTCTCTGTGCTTTATTAATTTCACCACTACACGTTTATACCTCTCTAGGTTTTCCACAGCACTGAGTCCTCTGTATCTGTCATTACCTTCCCATTTTACTTGACCCTCTCGTTTAAGCCTTTGGTACACAGAGGGCTTTTTTAAAAAAGGAACACATTTGTTCTGAATCCTCATGAATGCCTCGCAATGATCTGGCACTGATTTACTTCAAGTAGCATGCATCAGAAATATGTAGCCTAGCTGAATTTTTCTCCCAACAGACTATTCTGTGGCAGCCGTCAAGACCTGGCCTCCGTCAGTGTCCGTCCACTGGCAAGTAATGGTGAAAACAGAAAGCAAATAGGTAATAAATCAAAGCAAAACTAAATCCTGCACCTTCACCTTAGCAAAAATGAAGGCAGTTTTGTATTAATCTGGGACTACTACTTGTTAGTTACTGATCCTTAAAGAAATCAATAATTTCTAAGTGTAAGGCTCTTTTCCTAGTGTGCATTACTAAAGAGTACTTAAACATTTACAAGGAATCTGTGGAAGAGATTAATGCTATGCATTAAGACAGTTGATAAGAACAAACATTCTTTTTGAAGAGTAACAAAACTGAAGGATGAGACGATCCCATGAGAGGTCTCTCATACTTGTGGTGGTTTTAGGCCTGACATCAAAGCACTCAATAAATACATTGGGTCAACACAATCCAATATTGCAGGAAAGTCCATCTCTAGTATTTTCAAATGATAGTCACATGAAAAAAAACTTTACACTAACTCGGCAGAAGAGTGGAGCCAAGTAGACCGAGGAAGCTTAATTTATGAAGTAACCGGAGGTACATCCTCTTATTGCAAGGTTGCATAATAGCTATATCATCACTGCAATAGTATGTGGTGAGGTGCAAGCTGGAGCTCAGAAAGACAAGAAAGAAATAAGACCCAAGGACAACAGAATGATTTTAGGAGCAGAGGTGATGGATGGGATCTGGAGTTTGAAGCTCAGCTCTGGATCAAACAAAATAAGCAAGTGGCCAAGTGACGGTTGCTCCTCCAACTCAGTATTAATTCTTGACTGATTACACTCATGTGAAACACACTGATATATTTTCCACTTTAAAGACTCTGCATAAATATATATTGTTGTCGCTTGGGTTCAATCTTCCTGATTTTAAACTGGATTCATATTATTGGAAATTTTGCAGCTTCACTGCGTACATTACAGATGAGCATTAACCCAAGATGTTACCTTTCCTCAAATCCAAAACCAGATTGGATGTGGATCAGGACCACTGACATGTTTGGATATTCATACAAGGGAGTAAAGGGATTTAAAATTAATGCCACAAGTTTTTCCTGTACTCACTCCAAAGCATATGAAAGAAGCATTTTTAAAAGGGTCCATTTATATAGGAGACCAGTCACAGGTACACAGCTTTCTTTCACAAATTCAACTGAAAATCTGTTCATTCAAAATTGTGGAATGGGAGAAGTTGAAGTTAGGATGCCAACCAGAGTTGGGCATTTTAACAGATGAGGCGAAGGGGAAACGATTTTCAAAAATGAAAAGGTTTTAAGCATGCAATTTAAAAGTTTCAGCTTTGAATGAAGAAGGTTCTTTAACCGCTTCATCCCAGAATACCCACGACATCACCGGGGAGACAAGTTCAGGAACCCCAGTCTGTCACCCTGCTTCTGGTAAACTATGATGTGGAGATGCCGGCATTGGACTGGGGTAAACACTGTAAGAGTTTTAACAACACCAGGTTAAAGTCCAACAGGTTTATTTGGTAGCAAAAGCCACTAGCTTTCGGAGCGCTGCTCCTTCGTCAGATGGAGTGTCAGATTCGTCATCTGACAAAGGAACAGCGCTCCGAAAGCTAATGATATTTGCTATCTGGTAAACTAGGACAGGACTAGCGGAATGCTGGGTGTCTCTCCCCAGGATTGGGGACCAGCGCGGAGCTGGATATCTCTCCCCAGGACCAGCGCAGAGCGGGATGTCTCTTCCCGGGATTGGGAACCAGCGTGGAGCTGGATGTCTCTCCCCGGGATTGGGGACCAGCGCAGAGCTGGATGTCTCTCCCCGGGATTGGGGACCAGCGCGGAGCTGGATGTCTCTCCCCGGGATTGGGGACCAGCGCGGAGTTGGATGTCTCTCCCCGGGATTGGGGACCAGCGCGGAGCTGGATGTCTCTTCCCGGAATTGGGGACCAGCGCGGAGCTGGATGTCTCTCCCCAGGATTGGGGACCAGCGTGGAGCTGGATGTCTCTTCCTGGGATTGGGGACCAGCGCGGAGCTGGATGTCTCTCCCCGGGATTGGGGACCAGCGCGGAGCTGGTTGTCTCTCCCCGGCATTGGGGACCAGCGCGGAGCTGGGTGTCTCTCCCCGGGATTGGGGACCAGCGCGGAGCTGGGTGTCTCTCCCCGGGATTGGGGACCAGCGCGGAGCTGGGTGTCTCACCCCGGGATTGGGGACCAGCGCGGAGCTGGGTGTCTCTCCCCGGGATTGGGGACCAGCGTGGAGCTGGGTGTCTCTCCCCGGGATTGGGGACCAGCGCGGAGCTGGGTGTCTCTCCCCGGGATTGGGGACCAGCGCGGAGCTGGGTGTCTCTCCCCGGGATTGGGGACCAGCGCGGAGCCAGGTCTCTCTCCCCGGGATTGGGGACCAGCGCGGAGTTGGATGTCTCTCCCCGGGATTGGGGACCAGCGCGGAGCTGGGTGTCTCTCCCCGGGATTGGGGACCAGCGCGGAGCTGGATGTCTCTCCCCGGGATTGGGGACCAGCGCGGAGCTGGGTCTCTCTCCCCAGGATTGGGGACCAGCGCGGAGCTGGGTGTCTCTCCCCGGGATAGGGGACCAGCGCGGAGCTGGATGTCTCTCCCCAGGATTGGGGACCAGCGTGGAGCTGGATGTCTCTTCCTGGGATTGGGAACCAGCGTGGAGCTGGATGTCTCTCCCCGGGTTTGAGGACCAGCGCGGAGACCAGCGCGGAGCTGGGTGTCTGTCCCCAGGATTGGGGACCAGCGCGGAGCTGGATGTCTCTCCCCGGGATTGGGGACCAGCGCAGAGCTGGATGTCTCTCCCCAGGATGTCTCTCCCCGGGATTGGGGACCAGCGCGGAGCTGGATGTCTCTCCCCGGGATTGGGGACCACCGCGGAGCTGGGTCTCTCTCCCCGGGATTGGAGACCAGCGCGGAGCTGGGTGTCTCTCCCCGGGATTGGAGACCACCGCGGAGCTGGATGTCTCTCCCCGGTATTGGGGACCAGCGCGGAGCTGTGTCTCTCTCCCCGGGATTGGGGACCAGCGCGGAGCTGGATGTCTCTCCCCGGGATTGGGGACCAGCGCGGAGCTGGATATCTCTCCCCGGGATTGGGGACCAGCGCGGAGCTGGATGTCTCTCCCCAGGATTGGGGACCAGCGCGGAGCTGGATGTCTCTCCCCGGGATTGGGGACCAGCGCGGAGCTGGATGTCTCTCCCCGGGATTGGGGACCAGCGCGGAGCTGGATGTCTCTCCCCGGGATTGGAGACCAGCGCGGAGCTGGATGTCTGTCCCCGGCATTGGGGACCAGCGCGGAGCTGGATGTCTCTCCCCGGGATTGGGGACCAGCGCGGAGCTGGGTCTCTCTCCCCGGGATTGGGGACCAGCGCGGAGCTGGGTCTCTCTCCCCGGGATTGGGGACCAGCGCGGAGCTGGGTCTCTCTCCCCAGGATTAGGAAATATTTTCTCACCATTTTTCCTCCCTTTGGGCCACGTCGCCACGGCAGAAGTGACGTCAATACCCGAGCGCCGCTGCCGCGCTGCCTTCTGGGTGTTGTAGTCACATGTTTTTTCACTATTTCGATTCGCTGCACTTTCCCGTTCTCAATGTCACACACCTCCGCATGGAGCATTTTCATCTTTTGTAAATAAGACGCAATTCAACTGAGGACGGCCAAACCATCTTTACCGAGCGGCAAATCAGTGAACGACTACGATTCCCAGCAGCCATTGCGGCCCTCGCACATGCGCACCCGGATAGTCAGGGGCTAGTCACGTGAGCGGGTAAGGGCCCCGCCCCCCCAGCAGTGGCTGTCAATCAAACTGAACTATTGCAGCTCCCTATCTGCCTGCTGGGCAATGGGGATGGAGACCCACTGGAACTATTTGACAAGAGATGATCATAGAATTTCAATCTTTCTACTAACGCCGCAAAGCAAATTAATTAATCCTTCATATATAAGTGTTGGTTGGTTACCCAGGTGGCTGGTACTGCCTTAACTTTACATAATAATTTAAATAACAATGTCTGCGTGGGTTCCTCCGGGGGCTCCGGTTTCCTCCCACAGTCCAAAGACATCTGGGTTAGGTGGATTGGCCATGCTAAATTGACCCTAGTTTCGGGGGGATTAGCAGAGCAAATATGTGGGGTTACGGGGATAGGGCGGAATTGATGTCAGTGCAGGCTCGATGGGCCAAATGGCCTCCTGTACTGTAGGGACTCTATGATTGGATTCTATAAATGATCAGAGTAACAAAAGACAATGCAGCAGTTGCCATAAGATAGGTCATGATATGGAAAATTGTTGGGCAAAAGGGGTGGGGAGTAGAGAATGACAGGGTCCCAATAGGGCAGATTCATCCCCCGATGTTCAAACCCAAAATCCTGTCGCAACACAGCAAGTACCACAGTCAGTATTTCAGATGGCAGTGGCTGAATTGCAGTTGTTAGGTCAGAAATGACAACTAGCAGCTCTTGAGACTACAGGAAAAGATCCCCGAATGTATGTAGAAGCAGTTTTAGCATGCCAAGCCTACATCATGTTGATAGACACTAGGACATCTATATCTATAACAGATTTAAATTTGCTCCTTCTAACTAACCCGAGTGATAAAGTAAAGATACTCACCCTGAGGAGGCATGTCCCGCCGTCCGACTCCAGTGACTCAACCCTGTCACTTGTTGGTGGAGTTACCGAGATGACCAGTACTGCCTTAACTTTAGACAATACAAGACTCACGAAGCCAGTGTCTCAGTTTAAAAATGTAACTTTATTTAGACCAGCAGCTGCTAGGAGATCATCAAAAGGGGCAGGGCAGCTCCGAAATCTGTCTTATACAATTCAAATTATAGATTTTTCTTATCAATTACTCCCGCCTTTCATTAGCTTTAAATCAATCATCTTCAGTATACGTAAATCAACAATAATACCTGACATATACCATAGCCAATCATATCTCACTCTCTGGCACAATGGCATTTTATTAGTCTGTAGAATCCAGAAGCTAAGTCCTGTCTTGGCTGACCCCACTTCCTGTGTTGCCTAGTAACCTCAGACGCTAGCCCAAAGTTCAAATGAATGTTCCCATGGGTTCCCTTAAAGGTCGCTGCCTAACCAGATTAATGTGCAGATGCCGGCGTTGGACTGGGGTAAACACAGTAAGAGTTTTAACAACACCAGGTTAAAGTCCAACAGGTTTATTTGGTAGCAAATGCCATTAGCTTTCGGAGCGCTGCCATCTTCGTCAGATGGAGCGGATATCTGCTCCCAAACAGGGCATACAGAGACTTGCAGAATCTCACTGGCTGTCCTGTCTGGAGACAATACACTTCTCTTTAACCTGTGTTTAATGCTCCCTCCACTCACATTGTCTGTATCTTTAAAACCTGGTTGGTTGTAGGGATTCGCATTCTAATCAGTATTCTGTAACTTGATTTTGTGTCTCTGTATGCCCTGTTTGAGAGCAGATATCCACTCCATCTGACGAAAGGGCAGCACTCCGCAAGCTAATGGCATTTGCTACCAAATAAACATGTTGGACTTTAACCTGGTGTTGTTGAAACTCTAACCAGATTAACACATGACTCCACGTCTGGGCATGCATCCATCTTGTCTGGACAGTGAATAAATTTAAAGGTTTAAACATTCTCTTGGACTATGGTTTCACCCTAATGCTTTTTACCATGATGCTTCACAGCAAATTACTCTTGCCTGAAGTGAACAATATATCTTAACAATACATGAATACATTCAAAAGATTAGCATATGTGTTTTAAAATCATAATCACTTGTCTAAATCACTTACTGCATCTCATATGTGTAAATTACTTTCTTGTTAGCCTATAAGCTGGTTTTAAAAGTCATTTACCTTAATACTGGTAGTTCTGTCAGCAACCTTAATGCCTAAGTTTAAAAATCTTACTATCCTACTTAGGGTTCCCCCACTTACAACAAGATAAAAGCAGAAAATGCTGGATAAACTCAGCAGGTCTGGCAGCATCTGTGGAGTGAGAAAGAGTTAAAGTTTCGAGACTCTGTAGAAGCGCCGTGTGACTTGAAACATTGGGAGGGATTTTCCAGCCGTGCTCGCCCCAAAACCAGAAAATCCCACCCGAGGTCAATGGACCCTTCCATTGTCTGCCCCTCGCCCGCTCCAATTCCCATGGTGGGCAGTACGGTAAAATTTGCCCCGTTAAGTCTGTGTCCCTCTCCACAGATGCTGCCTGACCTGCTGAGTTTATCCAGCATTTTCTGTTTTATTTCAGATTTCCAGCATCCACAGTATTTTTCTTTTAATTATTATTTAATTATTCATTCTTCTTTCTGTACTGTGGGATCGTGCTGTGTGCAAAACAACTATCTATGCAACAATTATTGCATTCCAAATGGACTGTCAATGGTTGGGGACTAGCACGAAGCTGGGTGTCCCCTCTCCCCGGGATTGGGGACCAGTGACACCCAGGGGGATTAATAGAGTAAATGTGTAAGATTGCGGGGATTGGGCAGGGGGTGGACCTGGTTGGGATGCTCTTTCAGAGGGTCAGGGTGGAAATGATGGACCAAAATGGCCTCTGTCTACACTGTAAGGATTCTATGACTGTTGGCAACATTTATAATAGAATCCTTACAGTGCAGAGGGAGGCCATTTGGCCCTTCGAGCCTGTACTGACAACAATCCCACCCAGGGCCTATCCCCATAACCGCATGTATTTACCATGCTAATGCCCCTGATACTAAGATCAATTTAGCATGGCCAATTAACCTAACCCACACATCTTGGACTGCAGGAGAGGAACCAGAGCACGCAGAGGAATCCCATGCAGACACGGGGAGAACGTGCAAACTCCACAACAGTCACCCAAGGCTGGAATCAAACCCTGGTCCCTGGTGCTGTGAGGCAGCAGTGCTAACTACTGTGCCACTGTACTGTCCAATGCAGTGCAGTCAGGTAGGCTAATGGATTTGGGAGTGAACGAGGTCCAATGCAGTCTCACAAAGAAGAGGAGATTTCTCGGAAATGAGCCAGGATTCAACTTTGTAAACTTTTAGATTAGCTGTCAGCTCTGGTTCTGTTGGGGGTATTTCTGCTTCTAAGATAGGCAGTTGTGGATTCAAGATCCAGTCTAAGATTAGGTTAAGGTAAAGTTGCCATAGTCTAAAAGTACAATGGACTGTGACTGGTGGTGATTTAACCTGTGAATCACTGCACCCCAGGCGAGGGACAAGGTTGAGAAGGCGGGGCTTTCATGAACAACGTCAGCTGGTATGGAAATTGAACATGCTCTGTTGGCATCACAGCTGTCAAGCCAACTGAGTTAGACCAACCCAAAAAAGAGCACAAAAAGGCTAAAACTCCGGAGGGGTACTGTTGGAGGTGCGGTCTTTCAGAGAAGATGTCAGATTAAGGCCCTGTTTTCCCTCTAAGCTGAAGAGATAGATCCCCTGGCACTATTTCAAAAAAGGACAAGAGAGTTATCTCTCAACCAGACATCAGAAAAACAGTCTGGTCAACTTCACATTACTATTTGTTGGACCTTGCTGTGCGTAAATGAGCTCCCATGTTTTCTGCATTACAGAATCTTTACAATGCATAAGAAAGCCATTTAACCCATCGAGTCTGCCCTGGCTCCCTGAAAGAGCATTCTACCTACTCCCACTCCCCTGCCTTATCCCCGTAACCTTGCACATTCTTTTCAGTTAGCAATCCAATTCCCTTTTGAATACCTCAATTGAACCTGCCTCCACCATCCTCTCAGGATGTTTGTTTCAGAATCCAACCACCCTCTGGGTGAAAAAACAAATCCTCACATCACTTTCACTCCTTGTGCCAATTAGTTTGAATCTGTGCCCTCTAGTTCTTGCTGCTCTCTTGAGTGGGAATTGTTTCTCACTATTTACCCTGTTCAGATCCCTCAGGATCTTAAATACCTCTATCGAATCTCCTCTCAGCCTTCTTTTCTCTGAGAGAAAAAAGTTCCAACCTATCCTCATAGCTACGGTTCTTTATTCCCGTAATCATTCTTGTGAATCTCCTCTGTACTCTGTCCAATGGCTTCACAACCTTCCTCAAGTATGGTGCCCAGAACTGGATGCAGTACTCCAGATGAATAACTAGTGTCTTATGCAAGTTCACCATGACCTCCTTACTCTTGTACTCACACTCAGTCCTGAACACAGAATCATAATTAACTGTGGGAGGTAAGCAGTCCAGGCTAAATGATAGATTTTGGATTAGTGCCAATGTATTAACGATTGCTCGCTCTTGGCAATAACAAGGTCAGTATATTCAGGAGCACTTTTTCCTACTTTATCCTACATACATGCGAACATACGAAGGAGGAGCAGGAGCAAGTCGCTCTGCCCCTCAAGCCTGCTCCACCATTCAATAAGATCACAGTTGATCTGATTTTAACCTCAACTTCATATTCCTGCCTATCCCCGATAGCCTTTCACCCTCTTGCTTAACAAGAATCTGCCCTCTGCCTTAAAAATATTCAAAGATCCTCAAGATATTTCCTATTTAACGTTAATGGGGGGAGATGTTAGGGGAAAACAGTGCACATGAGAATTGGAAGGAAGTGAAAGTGAGGAGAATGTATCTAAAAGAGTGTCCTCCATGGGATGTGGCTGCCGCTGTCAAGGCGTTCATGAGCCACAGCGGCCCTTGTGAATATACAGCCACAGTACAGAGGAAAATTCCAGGATCTTAACCCAGCAACAATGAAGGCACAATGATATAGTTCCAAGTTAGGATGCTGAGTGACTTGGAGGGATATTTGCAGCTGGTGGTTATTAGGATCCCAGTTGACGTTATAACGGGACAGGAAGATTCCGGGATGGAACCATGGTTCAAAACACCATAAATGTTTTTAATCAAACACAGAGGAACAGAGTCACAGGATAGCTAATTAGTTTTAAAAACTAGAACAAAACTTTTATTAAACATGAAGAATGGATTATAATAAATATTCATTTACTCCTCTAGCTTAACCGATTCACCCAGGTTTTAAGGTTAACATGGATAACAAAGTCCATTTGAAACTACAATGGCCTCATTAGCACACAAAATTTCTCCTCAGAATCACCCCAGCTGATTGTCATATGAGAGTTTCCAAACTCCACTAACAAAATCTTTTAAAAATCTTCTCTTGTTGCAATGCATTCACTTAGCAACCTGCACTCCAAAATCCAGTTCACGTTTTCCAAAAGACCCATTTGACCAGAGCCTCTGCTCCACATTTAGCAGAAAATCATGCCACATTTTCAGATTAACCCTTTCAGGTTTTCACTGTTAGACCAATTTTGATATCTACTCAATACATTATAATTTATTTAAAGATGATAGTAAGACATTTCAAACTTTAGGGTCATTTTAAAAAAAACCTTTCTCTGGTATCCTCACCAGCTGATTCCTTTTCAGCTTTGTCTGGTGTCCCTGAACAGAATCCTGTTCTATTTCCCAGTTTCTTCTTTGTTCCTATAAACTCCAGACCTTCTGGAAACTTTGCTTCATTTTGCTAGCTTCTTAACTAGTTGCTCTTTAGATCTTTGGCACTGGCTGGCTGAACCATTGCTTTATTGTTAGGTTTTTCTTACAGTAAAGCTAAAAGAGCTGGTTCCTCTTTAGTTTCCCCTGCCAGAGCTGAGAGAGAGTTGTGAACTCTTTCATCGTATACCTCCAACTGCATCTAGCTTTCAGCTAAAACTAAAGAGCAAAAAAAGCTTCTGCACCCTTTACAGAGCCCCTCTAGTTGCTAAGCAACTATCTTTCTTCATGCCATAGCTCTCTAAACACAATAGTATCTCAGCTGGAACTGAAACTAACCTCCACACAAACACATTTGTTCCATATGAAATCTAACTACAACTCCTTTCCATGCACAGAAACATTAAATCAAACCTACCTAAAACCATACCTTATTTCTAATGTTTACCCATACAAATATAAATCCTTTACAATGACTTTTGTTTTCCTAACAGTGGTGTTCTCATGCATCTCCTGTTGTTGTTATTTTAGGTTGTAGAAACTTTCTGTCAAAGGAATCTTGTTGAGTTGCTACAGCACATCTTGTACATGGAACACACTGCTACCAGTGTGCACCGATGGTGGAGTGAGTGAATGTTTAAGGTGGTGGATGGGTGCCAATCAGGGAGTTAAAGTTTAAAGTTTAAGTTTATTTATTAGTCACAAGTAGGGTTACATTAACACTGCAATGAAGTTACTGTGAAAATCCCCTAGTTGCCACACTCCAGCGCCTGTTCGGGTACAGTGAGCGAGAATTTAGCATGGCCAATGCACCTAACCAGCACATCTTTTGGACTGTGGGAGGAAACTAGAACACCCGGAGGAAACCCACGCAGACATGGGGAGAATGTGCAAACTCCGAACAGACAGTGACCCAAGCCAGAAATCAAAACCAGGTTCCCTGGCATTGTGAGGCAGCAGTGCTAACCACCGTACCACCATTTCACTATATCCTGCTATATCCTGGATGGTGTCGAGCTTCTTGAGCATTATTGGAGCTGCACTAATCCAAGCAAGTGACAGTATTCCATCGCAGTCCTGACTTGTCCTTTGTAGATGGTGAACAGGCTTTGGGGAGTCAGGATTGAGTTACTCATCACATAATTCCGAGCCTCCTGGCCTGCTCAAGTAGCCACATTTATATGGTTAGTCCAATTCAGATTCTGGTAATTGGGCATTCCTAGGATGTTGATGGTGGGTCACTTAGCGATGGTAATGCCATTGAATGTCAAGGGGAGATGTGAGATTCAGGTGGATTCAAGCAGGTTACCGGCTACATGTGTGGGTGTAGTGTGTCATGGTGGGTACTGGATGGCGGCAGTGTATCAGGTGGGTACTGGCTGGGTTTATTGTGTCAGGGTGGGTACTGGGTGGGTGCAGTGTGTCAGGGTGGGTATTGAGTGGGGGCAGTGTGTCAGGTGGGTATTGCGTGGGGGCAGTGTATCAGGTGGGTATTGCGTGGGGGCAATGTGTTAGGGTGGGTATTGGGTGGGTGCAGTGTATCAGGTGGGTATTGGGTGAGTGCAGTGTGTCAGGTGAGTATTGGGTGAGTGCAGCGTGTCAGGTGGGTATTGGGCGGGGGCAGTGTGTCAGGTGGGTATTGGGTGGGGGCAGCGTATCAGGGTGGGTACTGGGTGGGTGCAGTGTGTCAGGGTGGGTACTGGGTGGGGGCAATGTGTCAGGGTGGGTACTGGGTGGGGGCAGTGTATTAGGTGGGTATTGGATGAGTGCAGTGTGTCAGGTGGGTATTGGGCGGGGGCAGTGTGTCAGGTGGGTACTGGCTGGGTTTATTGTGTCAGGGTGGGTACTGGGTGGGTGCAGTGTATCAGGTGGGTATTGGGTGGGGGCAATGTGTCAGGGTGGGTACTGGGTGGGGGCAGTGTATCAGGTGGGTATTGGGTGGGGGCAGTGTGTCAGGGTGGGTATTGGGTGGGGGCAGTGTGTCAGGGTGGGTATTGGGTGGGGGCAGTGTGTCAGGGTGGGTATTGGGTGGGGGCAGTATATCAGGTGGGTATTGGGTGGGGGCAGTGTGTCAAAGAACAAAGAACAAAGAACAGTACAGCACAGGAAACAGGCCCTTCGGCCCTCCAAGCCTGTGCCGCTCCTTGGTCCAACTAGACCAATCGTTTGTATCCCTCCATTCCCAGGTTGCTCATGTGACTATCCAGGTAAGTCTTAAACGATGTCAGCGTGCCTGCCTCCACCACCCTACTTGGCAGCGCATTCCAGGCCCCCACCACCCTCTGTGTAAAAAACATCCCTCTGATATCTGAGTTATACTTGTCAGGTGGGTATTGGGTGGGGGCAGCATATCAGGGTGGGTACTGGGCGGGGGCAGTGTGTCAGGTGGGTATTGGGCGGGGGCAGTGTGTCAGGGTGGGTACTGGGCGGGGGCAGTGTGTCAGGTGGGTACTGGGTGGGTGCAGTGTGTCAGGTGGGTACTGGGTGGGGGCAGTGTGTCAGGTGGGTACTGGGTGGGGGCAGTGTGTCAGGGTGGGTACTGAGTGGGGGCAGTGTATCAAGTGGGTACTGGGTGGGTGCAGTGTGTCAGGTGGGTACTGGGTGGGGGCAGTGTGTCAGGGTGGGTACTGAGTGGGTGCAGTGTGTCAGGTGGGTATTGGGTGGGGGCAGTGTGTCAGGTGGGTATTGGGTGAGTGCAGTGTGTCAGGTGGGTATTGGGTGAGTGCAGTGTGTCAGAGTGGGTATTGGGTGGGTGCAGTGTGTCAGGTGGGTATTGGGTGGGGGCAGTGTGTCAGGTGGGTATTGGGTGGGGGCAGTGTGTCAGGTGGGTATTGGGTGGGGGCAGTGTGTCAGGGTGGGTATTGGGTGAGTGCAGTGTGTCAGAGTGGGTATTGGGTGGGTGCAGTGTGTCAGAGTGGGTATTGGGTGGGTGCAGTGTGTCAGGGTGGGTATTGGGTGGGGGCAATGTGTCAGGGTGAGTATTGGGTGGGTGCAGTGTGTCAGGGTGGATATTGGGTGGGGGCAGTGTGTCAGGTGGGTATTGGGTGGGTGCAGTGTGTCAGGGTGAGTATTGGGTGGGTGCAGTGTGTCAGGGTGAGTATTGGGTGGGGGCAGTGTGTCAGGTGGGTATTGGGTGGGGGCAGTGTGTCAGGGTGAGTATTGGGTGGGTGCAGTGTGTCAGGGTGGATATTGGGTGGGGGCAGTGTGTCAGGTGGGTACTGGGTGGGTGCAGTGTGTCAGGGTGGGTATTGGGTGAGTGCAGTGTATCAGGGTGAGTATTGGGTGGGGGCAGTGTGTCAGGGTAGGTCTTGGGTGGGGGCAGTGTGTCAGGGTAGGTATTGCGTGGGGGCAGTGTGTCAGGGTGGATATTGGGTGGGGGCAGTGTGTCAGGTGGGTACTGGGTGGGTGCAGTGTGTCAGGGTGGGTATTGGGTGAATGCAGTGTATCAGGGTGAGTATTGGGTGGGGGCAGTGTGTCAGGGTAGGTATTGGGTGGGTGCAGTGTGTCAGGGTGGGTACTGAGTGGGTGCAGTGTGTCAGGGTGGGTACTGAGTGGGTGCAGTGTGTCAGGGTGGGTACTGAGTGGGTGCAGTGTGTCAGGGTAGGTACTGGATGGCAAGTGGGTGCAGTATCAGGGCGAATACTGAGTTGCAGCAAGTGGGTCTTTTTGACATGGAGGGATATAGTTTCAGTTCGCAGGATGGTGTAAACTCGTATTGTAGAATCAGGGAGCCTGTATAGAAAGTGTCAGGTTTTAATTTCCATTGATTTCAGCAGGCACTCGCTGGGCTGCATGTGAGTACTGGCTAGGTGCAGTATATCAAGATGTGGAGATGCCGGCGTTGGACTGGGGTAAACACAGTAAGAAGTTTAACAACACCAGGTTAAAGTCCAACAGGTTTATTTGGTAGCAAAAGCCACACAAGCTTTCGAGGCTCTGAGCCCCTTCTTCAGGTGAGTGGGAATTCTGTTCACAAACAGAACTTATAAAGACACAGACTCAATTTACATGAATAATGGTTGGAATGCGAATACTTACAACTAATCCAGTCTTTAAGAAACAAAACAATGGGAGTGGAGAGAGCATCAAGACAGGCTAAAAAGATGTGTATTGTCTCCAGACAAGACAGCCAGTGAAACTCTGCAGGTCCACGCAACTGTGGGAGTTACAAATAGTGTGACATAAACCCAATATCCCGGTTGAGGCCGTCCTTGTGTGTGCGGAACTTGGCTATCAGTTTCTGCTCAGCGACTCTGCGCTGTCGTGTGTCGCGAAGGCCGCCTTGGAGAACGCTTACCCGAATATCAGAGGCCGAATGCCCGTGACCGCTGAAGTGCTCCCCAACAGGAAGAGAACAGTCTTGCCTGGTGATTGTCGAGCGGTGTTCATTCATCCGTTGTCGCAGCGTCTGCATAGTTTCCCCAATGTACCATGCCTCGGGACATCCTTTCTTGCAGCGTATCAGGTAGACAACGTTGGCCGAGTTGCAAGAGTATGTACCGTGTACCTGGTGGATGGTGTTCTAACAACACCAGGTTAAAGTCCAACAGGTTTATTTGGCGCTAGACTCATTAATCAACAGTTCCAACGCGCCACAGCGAAAAACCGCACCGACCTCCTCAGAAGACAAACACGGGACACAGTGGACAGAGTACCCTTCGTTGTCCAGTACTTCCCCGGAGCGGAGATGCTACGGCATCTCCTCCGGAGCCTTCAACATGTCATTGATGAAGACGAACATCTCGCCAAGGCCATCCCCACACCCCCACTTCTTGCCTTCAAACAACCGCACAACCTCAAACAGACCATTGTCCGCAGCAAACTACCCAGCCTTCAGGAGAACAGTGACCAAGACACCACACAACCCTGCCACAGCAACCTCTGCAAGACGTGCCGGATCATCGACACAGATGCCATCATCTCACGTGAGAACACCATCCACCAGGTACACGGTACATACTCTTGCAACTTGGCCAACGTTGTCTACCTGATACGCTGCAAGAAAGGATGTCCCGAGGCATGGTACATTGGGGAAACTATGCGACGCTGCGACAACGGATGAATGAACACCGCTCGACAATCACCAGGCAAGACTGTTCTCTTCCTGTTGGGGAGCTCTTCAGCGGTCACGGGCATTCGGCCTCTGATATTCGGGTAAGCGTTCTCCAAGGCGGCCTTCGCGACACACGACAGCGCAGAGTCGCTGAGCAGAAACTGATAGCCAAGTTCCGCACACACAAGGACGGCCTCAACCGGGATATTGGGTTTATGTCACACTATTTGTAACTCCCACAGTTGCGTGGACCTGCAGAGTTTCACTGGCTGTCTTGTCTGGAGACAATACACATCTTTTTAGCCTGTCTTGATGCTCTCTCCACTCCCATTGTTTTGTTTCTTAAAGACTGGATTAGTTGTAAGTATTCGCATTCCAACCATTATTCATGCAAATTGAGTCTGTGTCTTTATAAGTTCTGTTTGTGAACAGAATTCCCACTCACCTGAAGAAGGGGCTCAGAGTCTCGAAAGCTTGTGTGGCTTTTGCTACCAAATAAACCTGTTGGACTTTAACCTGGTGTTGTTAAACTTCTTGCAGTATATCAAATCAGACACTAAGTGGCAGTAGAAAGCTATTGAGATCATCAATGGTATGAAAAATAGAAAGGGGACAGATAAATGATAAACCGATCAAACTTAGAGAGAGTAAATCCCCTGGTCCGGATAGATTGCACCCATGTTTATTTACAGAAGCTAGGGAAGAGGCATTTTTACATCTTTAGAAAAAAAATACTTGAAAAGAGAATAGAGCTAAAATGATTGCTGTAATTAAAACAAGTCCAGGGAATGATAGACCAATTAGCTTAAAAGGTAACAGAATCTTTGTTAAAAGTGGAATAGAGAAATTTCTAGAAGCTGTAAATATAATAACAGATTTGTTATTTGGCCAACGTTATAGGTTCGGATTTTGCAGTTGACAGTGAAGCCCCCAGGGGTACTTCCCAGACTTTGGGAAAGATCCAGTGGTGTGGTTTTCCCCTTCCTGACAGCAGTGTGAATCAAGTCAGAGAGCTGTTGTGTGCAGCAGCGGTGATATTAGTAAGCAGGGTAAGCAGCGAAGGATTAAAATGTCATTGTGAGATCCGGAATTTCACTGCCACACCTGCCCCGGAACCGGGGTGGGCGCCGCTCGCAGAACGGAATTCTCCGTTGGCCTCGGGCGGGATTTTACGAGGCTCACCTGAGCGAGGTTGTGAACTGAAACCAGCCAGTCACAAACAAAAACAGAAAATACTAGAAAATGTCAGCCGGTCTGACAGCATCTGTGGGGAGAGAATAGAGCCAACGTTTCGAGACTAGATGACCCTTCTATTATTTTATTACCCAACAGGTAGCAGCAGAAAGAGCTCTGTTCAGGTAAACTGCACAATGGAGACATCAGAACTCTTGTATCAGTGCCTATAAGACTAATTAATCTTCACTTCTTCCAGCAGGGAAGTCATCATTTCTGGGAAGCCGGATGGCCCTGCACCAGTTTCAGCTGGCTATCCTCTGGAGGAATACGTCACTGGACTTGGGAGTTGGGAACTCCAATCTGGACAGGGCTCAGGAGTTTCACACACACGTGGGCCTGGAGCATGTGGCATGTACACAAGCTGGCATTAGAAGGCCTTTTGCCTGAGGACCATGGCGCTAAAGAAAATGGCATGAAAACAGGATCATGTGATCGGGAGCGGAGTCACGTATCATAGAAATCATAGAAACCCTACAGTGCAGAAAGAGGCCATTTGGCCCATCGAGTCTGCACCGACCACAGTCCCACCCAGGCCCTACCCCCATACCCCTACATATTAACCCGCTAATCCCGCGAACCTACACATCTCAGTACATTAAGGGGCAATTTTAGCATGGCCAATCAATCTAACCCGCACATCTTTGGACTGTGGGAGGAAACCGGAGCATCCGGAGGAAACCCACGCAGACACGAGGAGAATGTGCAAACTCCACACAGACATTGACCCAAGCCGGGAATCGAACCCGGTCCCTGGAGCTGTGAAGCAGCAGTGCTAACCACTGTGCTTAATCACTTGCACGTAATCAAGAAGAGTCCCAGACAGAGGAGACTGGGAAAGGGAGAGGTCCAAACTTTAAGAAGACAGAGAGGCAGAGAAAGAAGCTTCAAGCAGAAACAGTTCGCTGACTGTAAGTGGACAGGGCTCAGGAGGAGCCCTGGCAATCCAAGAGGCAGCAGGAGGTTGTAACTCTGTGCTGCGGGAACTTGCTACTCAGTGTGGCAAGGAGCTGAAGTTGTGCTTGTGAGATAGTGCCTGAGCGTGTTCTCGGGAATCCAGGGGAATGGAATCTTGGGAGACAAGATGAGCCGTCAATGACACCATCCAAGTTGGAGCGACCTTTGGAGAAAATTCTGTTATGGACAGGAGAGGGATTAAATTAAACAGCCTCAATTTATCTTCTCCCTACCCATCCGTGAACGGAAGGTGTTTTGATTTTTGATTTCCCCTTTATAAATGGTGACATATTTTCCACAATCCTTCAGTTTAGAGTGTTCTAAACCTCTTTTAATAATCCCACACCAAACTTGAAATAAGGTAATGTAAGACAGTTGGTTTATTTTACACACACGCTAAACACAGGAAGGGATTTTGCAACATCCAGCCTTTTTGTACTCATACAATAAAAGAGGGATGAGGCAAAGGAAGGGGCCCAGGGCCAGACCACAATAAGAAATAAAAGTTATAGTTTTGTGCGAGTCGAAATTCAAAGTCCAATGATGTATTCCTCCAGAAGTTAGCCGGCTGAAACTGGTGCAGGGTGATCTGTCTTCCCAGAAGCGATGACTTCCCTGATGGGAGAAGACAGGTAGAGATGAATTGGTTTTATCGGCACTGATACAGGTGTTCTCATGACCCCAGTAGTGCACAGTTTAGACGAGGATCAAGAAACTTAGCTGGACAAAGCTCTTTCTGCTGCTACCTCCTGGGTAGTAAAATGATAGACTGGCTGGGTTCAGTTCCACATGGCAGGCAATGTTACAAGTTTTAACACTTTGGGGAGGTCATGTGATATACTTCACACTTGTTCTCCTGGGTTTTGGACGAAAGGATATATTTTTCCAGTTCTGGAATCTTGAGATGTTTAATAGAGAAGTCAGAGTCCCTTTTGTCCTTTCAGATATACTGGGTGGGATGTTACTGCCTCGCTCGACCCGAGACCGGAAAATCCTGCCAGAGGTCAACAGACCTTCCCATGGTCTGTCCCTTGCCCCCTCCGATTCGCGTGGCGGGTGGGGTGGTAGAATTTCGGCGATAGTCTCTTTTGGACGTAGCTTTGCCTTCGAAATGCAAAGGGTGTTAGTGCTTTGCATTGGAATTTGATTTTCTGCAGTCACAGGAGTCATTAGCGCCTCTTTAAAGATAACAAGGTCCCTGCTTGTTTTCGAAAGGCTAGAAATTTCTCTGGTGTCCTCTGGTGAGTCATGGCTAGTCAGACTGTCAGGGTAAAGCCTTTGACAATTTTTAAAATAAAATAATTTTATAAAGTAACCAGGTCGACATGGATACATATATTTTCCTTCCTGTCTTCTGGATGAGACAATTCCAAGGCAAGATCTTCAAAGGTGAAGACTGAAACCCCCTCGTGAGAGAGACAAGATTGATTGACTCATCGGGTGGAATTCTCCCATCTGGGATTACGTCCCGGGGTGGGGATGAGGACGATGTGAGTTTCCTGCTGCTGAGGCCAACAGGAAAGTATGCCGTACCTTCCGGACCTGACCTCTTTAATTATGCATGGTTTTGTGCTGCATTCCATGGTGGGGTGGGCTTGATGGTGCATATCCCGCCATCACATTTGGGTGCCATATTTAAAAGGCATTCAACATTACTGACCCACCACTGAAGATGGATCTCCTGAAACAGAAGCTGGATCTCCAGGAACACTCTGAGGTTGGAAGATGAACCTCCTCAGTGACACTAAAGATGGAAGATCCACCTGAAAGATACTCCCCACACCCACTGCTGTGGTGTTCCGGGGTCCAGTGTTGCTGGCGGTCTTAATCCCGAACTCCGGAAGCAGTCCCTGGCATTCTTCAGTAAGTCCCGACTTCTGCATGCCATGTTGTTCTAGTCATGCTCCAGACTGGTGTGTTTTCCAATTGGCGCCACAGAGAATCAGACATGGGATGCAGATTCCCATTGCAGAATGCAAATCAGTTTCAGGTCAGCCTCCAACAGGATTCCTGATCCACCATGGTGGCACCAGCAGAAGATCCCGCAGAAAAATCACACTGGCGTGAAACTGATTTTTGGACTCCTGCTGAATTCTCCCCTCCACCTTTCGCTGGACCCGCAGGTGGGGCCCTGGAGAATTCCACCCACAGTGTTTACTGACATCTGGATGAATGGCTGGGAAATCTGTGGGATCTGTCTTGGTCGCATCTGTCATTTATTGTGCAGTGTGGTATGTTCAACGACAGTTTGCCTGTTAATTCACATTTTCATATGAACCATGAATGTTAAGAGTATTAAGATAGATATGGTAAATTGTTTTATCTTTTTGAACTTGTATAAGAAAGTTTAATTTTGTTTGTTCAAAATCCATGATGTGTTGTGGCTTTCTTCACTACGTAAGTATGTTGAATATCAAAATAAAAGCAAAATATTGTAGATCTAAAATAAAAAGAGCAAATGCTGGGAAATCTCAGCTGGACTGGCAGCATGTGTGGACAGAGAAATACAGTTAACATTTTGAATCCAATATGACTCCTTCTTCCAGCACTTCTTGTTTTTATTTCTTGGGTATCAAACTTTGTCTACTTTACATAAATGGTTACTGGTTCCAAACCGGATTATACCAAGATAAAGGTAAAATACTGCGGATGCCGGAATCTGAAACAAAAACAGAACAAATGTTGGAAAATCTCAGCAGGTCTGACAGCATCTGTGGAGGCAACTGAAGGCACAGTCACCAATGATGGACAAATTAGAACTAGGGAAGTACAAGAGGTTAAAATTGGATCAGTGCAGTTGTATTGGCGGGATGTCGGCTTGGAGAACATTACAGAGATAGGGAGGGGGTGAGGCAATGGAGGGATTTGAAAATAAGGATAAGAATTTTAAAGTTAAGACAGTGATTGACCAGGAGCTATTGTAGGTCAGTGAGCACCGGGGTGACAAGAGAACAGAATTTACTACAGGTTAAGCTACAGGGCGGCAGTGTTTTGGATAACCTCAAGTTTTTGGAAGTGCAATGTGGGGGACAAGCCAGGAGTGCATTGGAATAGTTGAGACATCAGATGAGCTGAGATGGGTAAAGTCAGGCAACATTACGGAAGAGGAAATAGTTGGTCTTAATGGTGGCGTGGATATGAGATCGCAAACTCATCTCAGGGTCAAATGTGGTACCAACGTTGCAAATAGACTGACCTTAATCCCAGGCCGTTGCAAGGCAGAGGGATGGAGTCAATAAGAACTGAAAACAATGGCTTCTGTCTTCTCAGTATTTAACTGGAAGAAATTTCTGTTTATGCAGCACTGGATGTCGGATAATCAGTTTGATAATTTAGCAACAGTGGAGGAGTCAGGAAGAGTGAGGGTGAGGTAGGAGTGGATGTTGTCAGCCGAAACTAATGCTGTGCTTTTAAATGATGTTACCCAGCGCCAGCATGTAGACGAGAAATAGGAGAGGACCAAGGATAGATCCTTGAGGAATGCCGGAGGGAAGGGCAGGAGCAAAAAGAGAAGACATTGCAAGTGATTCTCTGTCTACAATAGGTAAGAATAGAATGAGCTGAACAATAGTGGAGAGGCGTTGGAAGAAGATGGTACAGTCAACCATGTCAACGGTTGCAGATGTGTTGAGAAAGGTGAGAAGGGAAAGTTTACCATTGTCACAGCCACCTTGGCCAGGGGTGGAAAACTTCCGAGCTTCTAAAGTTTCTGAAGATCAGACGGCAGGACAAAATACCCAGCACTGAGGTGCTCACCCGAGCTGGCATGTCAAGCAGCCACATCATATTGAGACAGTCACAACTGAGTCAAGTAGCCAGAAAGTCTGACACTCGCTTTCTAAAGCAGATCCTCAATAGAGAGCTTGAGTCGGGGGTGCACTCTCATGCAATCGAAAGAAGTGCTACAAAGACACTCTAAAATCTTCACTTAGTTTAATATCATCTCGGAGTCCTGGCAAGATCACTGCACCTGGCACAACCAAATATAACACAATGTGGCCTCCTTCAAAAGCAAATTCATTTCAGAGGCAGAGAGAAAGCACAAGGAGAGGAAATCCTGAGCCAGTAACTTGTGCAAAACTCAATCGTCTGTGGCTTCCTGTCTTGTTTGCAGCAGAAGCTTCTGGGCACAGATTGGCCTAAACAGTCAGTTACATACCCACCAAACATTCCAGATGATGGACAGTGTTATCTCAACTTCAAAGGGGTAAAAAGCTTATTGGCAAGATTCAAACCTGGGGCGGGATTTTTCTGCCCCGCTGCACTGGTTGAGTAGCGTAGAGGGGTGGGAAATGTGAGTGAGAGGCAAAAGATTAGGTTCATGCCCGATCTCTTGCCTCTCGCGATATTGACTGCCCTGTTCTGCCAGCAAAATTAGCCACGGCCCTTCGATTTCAATATAAATGGCATGTCATTAACAAGCCCGGGACGTAATTGTCTGGGCTCACTTACCTTTCCTACCTCCCTGGTGAAGGATCACAGATGGTCCCCACCAATTGGGACCAGATGTGATGGCCTCATTGGTGGGAACAGAGGCCACTGAAGCACCTTGGCTGGTCAGGGGCAAGAGCAAACAGTGCCCATGGGGCAGTGCCAGCCTGGCATCCTGGCACTGCCCACTGGACACTGGGTAGTGTCAAGGGCCTGAATGGGCAAGGTCTGAAGGGGTGGGGTCTGGCAGGGGCTGAGGTCCGTCAGAGGTGAGGGAAGGGGGAAACTCTGTATTGGGGGGTGGGGGCGGAAATCAGGTGTTGGGGCCGGCAACTGGGGCTGTGTTTATGGGAGTGGCAATCAGGGGAGTGGGGGGGAGGGGGGCGATGTCCTGGGGCAGGGGGGAGGTGGAGAGTGACAGATCTCCCAGTATACTGGGAGATCAGTACACCTGCCATTGTGCTCCTAGCAGTCTACAGCTGGCTTCCTGTCATATGAATCGGCTCCATCCACCCATCCACCCTACTGGCAGGAATCACATTATGGCCTCTGTATTGCACAGAGTGCCATAAATTACCACCAATTACCTCGCTGGAAAAACAAGGTGAGAATACCTCCCATCTTTGCGCTCATTTGACACTTGGAATTTTTTAGAGAAAGTTCCACCCGTGGTGTTCCGAGAAAGACCAGCATGGTTTGATTTGATTTGATTTATTATTGTCACATGCATTAGTATATAATGAAAAGTATTGTTTCTTTTGCGCAGTACAGACAAAGCATACTATTTATAGGGAAGGAAAAAGTGCAGAATGGATTTTAGTGGTGAAAATACGTTTTGCAGGCTTGGGAGAGAAAAGGGAGGGTTGAGATGGGACAGTAGTTAGCAAGGACAGTGGAGTCAAGGCCCAGCATTTTGAGGGGGGTGATGATGGATTTAAAAGAGAGAGAGAGACAACACCTAAAGAGATGGAACCATTTACTGTGTCAGTTAACTTGAGGGCTACAAAAGGGAAATTGGGTTGATCAGTTTATTGGAAATAGGTTCAGGGAGCAGGAAATGGGTCCTGTGGAGAAGATGAGCGCATAGAAGACATGGGGGGGAGAAACTAGAAAAATGTGGGTTCAGGATTTCGGCAAAGGGGGAGCTTTAGGGGGTGTTTGGCCTGGTGGGCTAGTGAAGGGAGAGCAAGGCAGAAATGGTCTCGATCACAGTGACAAAGTCCATGAGTCCCTCACATTTATTGTTGAAGGTGAGGATAGAGGGGACAGGGGATAAGGGTTTAAGAAGATGGTTTTCAGGAGAGAAGAGAAGGCAGGGGTTCTCTTTGCAGTCAAGGATGACCCTGGAATAATGAGCAGTTTTAGCAGACAAAAGCAGGAGCTAACAGTATTTTAAATGGTTCAACCGGATCTGTCAGAGAGGCTAAACAAATCTACATCCTTTGGACATAAGTGAGCAGAGGTGAAGGCTGTATCGGGGAAATAGTCAGGGTGAGAAAGAGAGAGAGAGAGAGAGAGCAATAACTTTTTGGGGCCTAAGGCATCAAAGGTGGGGCTGAGGAGCAGTTGAGCCAGTCAGTGGCTGCAGAAATGTTGTGTTGATCAAATGGTCAAAGATTAGACAGCTGGGATTTTGAAAATGCAGTTTAAGTGAATTGGGGGATAGTTTTTTTCCTCCAGGGTTTATACAGGAGATAAGGTAAAGTTAAAGTTTATTTACTAGTGTCATGAGTAGGCTTACATTAACACTGCAATGAAGTTACTGTGAAAATCCCCTAGTCGCCACATTTCGGCGCCTGTTCGGATACACTGAGGGAGAATTTAGCATGGCCAATGCACCTAACCAGCACATCTTTCAGACTGTTGGAGGAAACCGGAGCATCCGGAGGAAAGCCACACAGACATGGGGAGAATGTGCAAACTTCACACAGACAGTGACCCAAGCTGGGAATCGAACCTGGGTCCCTGGCACTATGAGGCAGCAGTGCTAATCACTGTGCCACCAGCCGAAGGTGGGGAGTAATACAAGATGATCAGAGACGGCCTCACCTGTCATTGATACGTTGGGACTAGCAAGTTCACCTGAGGTGACAAGGTCAATGTGGCCATGATTATGGATTGGGAGTTTACATGGAAAGAGAAATTTAGGGACAATAAGAAGGCAGCAAACTCAGAAGAGGATGTTGAAGCCATTGAAAGGGTGCAGAGGAGATTTACAAGGATGTTGCCTGGATTGGGGGGCATGCCTTATGAGGATAGGTTGAGGGAGCTTGGTCTCTTCTCTCTGGAGAGACGAAGGATGAGAGGTGACCTGATAGAGGTTTACAAGATGTTGAGAGGTCTGGATAGGGTAGACTCTCAGAGGCTATTTCCAAGGGCTGAAATGGTTGCTACGAGAGGACACAGGTTTACGGTGCTGGGGGGTAGGTACAGAGGAGATGTCAGGGGTAAGTTTTTCACTCAGAGGGTGGTGGGTGAGTGGAATCGGCTGACGTCGGTGGTGGTGGAGGCAAACTCGTTGGGGTCTTTTAAGAGACTTCTGGATGAGTACATGGGATTTAATGGGAGTGAGGGCTATAGATAGGCCTAGAGGTAGGGATATGATCAGCGCAACTTGTGGGCCGAAGGGCCTGTTTGTGCTGTGGCTTTCTATGTTCTATGTTCTATGATGAGTTGAAATTAAGTTTGAAATTTCAGAGGATGAGGAGTCAGTTTAGGGGCATGTGGAGGGTGGTAGAGAACAAGGATTTTGAATGAGGGGGGTGGAGCAGGGTGAAATGCTGAAAGGAAGAGGAAGTGCCAGTGGAGTCAGGCCAAGGTGTGACCTGCTGCATTGCTCCATGACAGACTTGAGGGGTGGGGGGACTTCAAGAAGGGGGAAAGATGTCATCAACCCTCAGTCAGGTTTCCATTGTGATGATATTGATACAATCAGCCATAGTAAGCTCATGGATTGCCAAGAGCCTTGCTCTCAAGGGAGTGCAGTGAAGATTTACCAGGCTGATTCTGGGGATAGCGGGACTAATGTACGAGGAGCGATTGACTAGGTTAGGATTGTTTTTGCCGGAGTTCAGACAAATGAAGGGGATCTTATCGAGACTTATAAAATTCTAACAGGACTAGATAACTTAGATGCAGGGAGGATGTTCCCGATGGTGGGTCACAGTCTGATGATACAGGGTAGACCACTTAGGACAGGGATGAGGAGACATTTCTTCACCCAGAGTGGTGAGCCTGTGGAATTCATTAGCACAGGAAGTAGTTGATGCCAAAACATTGAATGTATTCAAGAGGCGGCGAGATATAACACTTGGGGCAAACGGGATCAAAGGTTATGGGGAGAGAGCAGGATTAGGCTATTGAATTGGACGATCAGTCATGATCGTGATGAATGGCAGTGCAGGCTCGAAGGGCCAAATGGCCTCCTCCTGCTCCTATCTTCTATGTTTCTATGAGCCTTGTTCACAAGCGAATGAACATCCTGAAAGGAGATCCAGAGAGGGATGGTAAGAACTGATAAGCTGACTGAGTCCACAGGGTCAACAGTGAGAGGTGTAAAGTGGACAGGAGGAAGGTTGGTAAGATTAGCCCCCAGCGGGTGTACTAGGTAGGAAGGTTGGAGAAAGAGTGGGCTGGGTAATGAGTAATGAGCTGATCAGAGGGTGCCAAGAAAGAGGGAAGCTGTAGGCTTCTCTCGGAGGGACTAAGTCTTGATGGGCAGCGAGAGAGCAAGAAAATAGATGGTTGGGATAGGGCATTGGGAGGGCAGAGCACCTGAGAGTGGAGACATGAAAGGCAGCATGATAAAAGGAGAGGGTCTAGGAGGGGTAAAGAGAAAAGAAAGTAAAAGAGCAAAAATGGAAATTAATTGATGGGCTCGGGATGGAGAGGGATGGGTGGAAGTTGCCTGGAATAGTTGGGCCAAATGGTCTGTTTCTGTGCCTATTGTACTCAATGCAATTCTCTAATATGTTTAAAAAGTGTGTGTTGTAGCAGCTGAACTGCTTTTCCAATTGGGAGTCATGATGTGGAGATGCCGGCGTTGGACTGGGGTAAACACAGTAAGAAGTCTCACAACACCAGGTTAAAGTCCAACAGGTTTATTTGGACCAAATAAACCTGTTGGACTTTAACCTGGTGTTGTGAGACTTCTTACTTTCCAATTGGGAGCAGTGAACTCAGCACAGATTGGGAATCAAACCTGTGACCTTCAGGCCCTGAACTCAGTACGGCACCAAGCAACAGATTAAAAACCCAGCTACTGAATAGCTGAATTCTCTATTGAAATCAAATGAGTGGAATACAGTTATCTGATTAATACGGTATGTTTTATATACAAGCACACAAATATATACAATAATGACAGAGTACAGAGCTGATGTAACTGTAGTAATCCATTCAGGAATGATTCATAATTGTTTTTTATTCATTGCAAAAGTTGATAGAAATCATCAGACAAGCCTAAGTTCATTTAGCTTGATATCTTTAATACAATAAAGCGCTTCCGACAAACCAATTCTGTTAACAAAGCTCTTTCGATTTGGCTCTCAAAATTACAGGCCTAGACTTGCTGCTCATAATATTGACAGTAATCCAATTAATAGTAGTTGGTTATCATCAGCATTATGATTGGTAAACCATAGTGTCGATACCCGTTAGAACATTCATTAACAGATGACCTGATGATCAAGTGTACTTCCCCCTGTGGTACTGAGCTTTACAGCTTACCGTATCCAAGGTGCAATCCACAGTCTGTCAGCAGTTAGCCCATCACAGCCGGGAGAGCAGCAGGCGGACTCCACAGTTGGTTTCAGTCTCTGAACCACGGCAATGGGAATCAGCCAGCATTCCCATTGCTGGTCACCTGTCTCGACAGGATTGGGGCTGCCCATGTTGCCCTTCCCCCCCCCCGCCCCCACCCCCACAATGTCCAACAAAGCCACAACTCATGGACGAGCCTCACTTGTGCAGGATGAGGTTATGGATGAACAAGGGATGCTGAAACCTGTGGAACTGAACCTGAGCCAGCTCCATCAGGAAAGGAGGAAACTAAGATAAAAACAAATGACTGCGGATGCTAAGGATGCTCTGACAAAGGGTCATCCTGACTCGAAACATTGGCTCTATTCTCTCTCCACAGATGCTGCCACTCCTGCTGAGGCTTTCCAGCATTTTCTGTTTTTGTTTTATTGAAGGAGAGGAAACTGTCCGGTTCAGTTAAACACTGCAGCCTCTAGCCCTTAGGCAAGAGAATGGACCTCATGCAGGAGGTGTCCTCACAACGAGCAGTGACAGTGAGTGGCTGTGATTGACCCAATATGCACAGGTATGTGACTATGAGTATATGGATCTGAGTATACAAGAGATTGTGCACTGTTATCAACTATGTGCAAATGCATTCCTAATGTGTGCACGCTAAAAATGAACTGCAAAGGCTAACATTTGCTTACGGTGCTGACTCACACTGGGTATTGTTCCACACTGCCTGCATCACTTGGCCATAT
Source organism: Mustelus asterias (assembly GCF_964213995.1). Lineage (NCBI taxonomy): Eukaryota > Metazoa > Chordata > Chondrichthyes > Carcharhiniformes > Triakidae > Mustelus > Mustelus asterias. The sequence goes on from NC_135809.1 coordinate 92,792,411, forward strand.
TGCTTCCAGGAACTAGAGTGAATGTTAGCAAATTATTCTACCGTAGTGTTATCGGATGTTGAGCCTGATCCAGTCCCTATCCAGCTTCCACACATGTGCCTTCCTACAAGGGTCAGTTATGGTCGCGAATCCCGACTCATTGGAGCACCCAAAACAATTGGGGCTCCCATTGTGACCCCACTGGGATCAGTTGACCCTACATGGGACAGGCATTGAGCAGCAGCTTCTCTGTGCTGTACAACTCAGTCACACAGAGTGGTGCTACAGTGGAGACTACATGGAATCAACTCTTCAGTCAATTAATCAATCAACCTTTTAACTATCTCCACCCTCACCAACCCTGACTTAAACATTTAAATGACACATCCTTTCTTGTACTAACTCTAATACTGGATACCACCAATTCCCCTTCCCCCCCACAATTGGAGTGTCTGGTCTACGTTATGGGAACTGTAGAATGACTACCCGGAACCATCTTACTTTCAGATATCGTTCTCAACGACCAGCAGTAACAATGCCGTAACATTTTCACACCTAGCTTGAAATGCGGATAAGCAAGCAGTTATCTAGCATGTCACTGGTGAATGCATTGTTGGTTATTACTGGTGAGTTCCTCCATTGATTAATATATAATTCCAGAGAGAGACTATTATAACCAATGATTGGCCACATTCATACACAAATACTGCTGTGCTATTAGGGGATAGGCACTTAACTTTTATGATGTTCCTCTGTCCACTTTTAGTGGAGGCACTATAGAATAAACAGCATAATACTTCCAGTAACATAGATAAATTAAATCACGGTGGTAAGTGTTGGCTATAACTGAGAATAGATGTGGCTGCCGCAGTGTGTTTAAACACTTTGCTGCAGCTCTGGCGTTCGGGATGAAAGGGTCCTTTCACTGCTGGCTGTATGAGGCTTGCTTCAAATGTACTCAATCCAGTTCACAGAGGGCATGGACCGACAACACAAAACTAGCAATCAGAGTAGTGGGACTGTGGGAAATAGAAGTAGGGAGCACTTTTCTGAGATTGCATCTGAGGCACATTGTGAAGGGAACTTTACTGTTGGTCTAACTGTGTTATGACACCGGCAGCACAGTGGCACAGGGGTTAGCTCCAGGGCCCCAGGTTTGATTCCGGCCTTGGGTGACTGCTTGTGTGGAGTTTGCACATTCTCTCATGTCTGCGTGGGTTTCCTCCCACAGTTCTAAGGTTAGATGGATTGGCCATGGTAAATGTGTGGGGTTATGGGGATGGGCCTGGATAAGGTGCTCTTTCGGAGAGTCGGTGCAGACCCAATGGGCTGAATGGCCTCCTTCTGCATTGTGGGGATTCTGTGGTTATTCTTGACTTGGCATTGAGGTCAGAAGCCCACAATACGTGGGAAATAGTCACTTGGCAGTGATTTCTCCAAATTGACCAATCAGTGAGCAGAAGGCAAGCTTGCAGCCAATTAAAGTTGGCGGGTGATTGGGTGGGCTCTCGAAGTTGGGGGCTAACAGGAGGCCCATCTGCCCTGAACACACAGCAGGTTGCCTTTTCAGATGAGTATGAGAGTGCCACAAGACAGAGGCATCCTTTCTCCAACTTTATAAAAAATGTACTGAACAGTTGGATCACCATTGTGAAGGGGGAATCTCCTCAATGGTAGCTGCAGTGTGGCTGCAGTATACCAGGCAGGCAGGAGAGCCTCACAGCTGACCTAGCGCTAGTATCTCGGCCAGCCTCTCCTCCCCTCCAATTGTGCTATCCCACCCTCAGGAAAATGGCCCAGATGAGATGGAACTGGCAAACCAGTACACGGCCTGGCAACACAAATTTCCATGCCCACTCGGGGCCTAAGTCAAGCCCTGGTGACTGGATTGGAACATTCTCCAGCACTAGAATCCTTTGATCAGCAGAAGAATCAATTCTCAAATTTATTATCTATTTAGAACGGAATCATATTTGGATTCTTACTGACATCAGTTCAGTCTCTTTAACCCTGGAGGAATCCCAGAATCCACTGGAATTAACAATACAGGCATTTTGTCTGTGGCATTTGGCACAATGTCTACAAAATGGTAGCAGCTCCTTTGGCAACCTTCTTTCTTTCCCATCCGCAAGGCGACAGCCGTTTGAATGCGAGTTAGTTGCTTGGTACGATCAATCACTTATGCAGGTATGCATCCAACCAGAGCTCCCCGGAATCTTTCAAGGAGCTATAATAGAACACAAATAAACAGTGAACATTCCTGAATATCTCCCTTCACGGGCTGCAAGCTAACTATGACTGCTTGCCAAGAATTCATTATTCTGCTCATTTCAGGTATTAACTTCTTTACGCAGAATGTTCAGATTGTGAAATGCACTACTACATGGAGGGGAAGCTAAGTATGAACAAGAGGAGCAGAGCAGAGGGATGTGTTGATTTGGTGAGATGAAGTAGAATGGGAAGAGGGAGCACAAACACATTGGCTTTTGTGTGTGCTGTAAATTCTGTGAAAGTGCCAAGCAGGGCACAACTTTTGGTGGAGTACTGGTACATCGAGAGCCATCTCGAAGTTTCAACAGCTCGTTACAGAACAGCACTGCCTGCGCTTTGTCAACGGAGTAAGAAGTTTAACAACACCAGGTTAAACAGGACACTAACCTGCACACACTTAGGAACAGACGTAAGCTCATGGCAGGGGGAACTGAGGGAAAACAGGCCTGGGAGAAAAAATGATCCAATTTTTTCCCCTTTCCTGTCATGATGGTGCTATCATTTGCTGGAAAAATGGTTCCGTCAGGCCTGGACATCTCCTGTAATTTAGCCAAGCAATCATTTTTCATGCGATTTGCTCAGATTGTGACGGGCAGCAACCTATTTGAACGCAAATGGCATCAGAGCCAATTCCATACCCTGCCCACCATCCACACAGGTATTTTTTCAGCAAGCATTACTGGCTAGTGATCTGGGGTCCAGGGAGCTGGGATTCTGGCTGATTCAGCACAGTGTACAGCTCCTTTCCTTTAAATGTTTCTGAGGCAGCTCTTGGGTTGTATCAGTGCTTGCATCAGCTCCAATAACACAATTCTCTGGACTATACAACAAGGATAGGTTCTTATCTGACCAGCAATTTCTCTCTCTTTTCTAAAACTCCAATCTCTCTCGGTCTCAAACCATTCCCATTTTTACTATGACCCCCATCCCGCACACTCTTCCTCCTGGTATCAAAGCCAAGGCTCACAGCTTAGCACTGGACCTAAACACAGGTTCAAAGCCCACCACAGCAGCTGGTGGAACTTAAAGTTGGTTAATAAAAAATCTGAAATTGAAAGCCAGTCTCAGAAATAGCGATCATGAAGCTGGTGCTGATTGAATTGTCCCTTTAGGGAAGGAAATCTGCCGTCCTTACCTACATATGACTTTGGATCCACATTCCTGACTCTTAACCGCCCTCATAAATGGCCTAGTAAGCCACTTAAACCAAGGACAATTAGGGAATCAGCAACAAGTGCTGGCCTTGCCAGCGGTGACCACATCTCATGAAAGAATACATTTTAAAAATACCCTCAGTCTTCACCATTCAAAGGTCTCAGGATTAATCTCCATCAGTCCTTCTTCTCCAACATGTAACTGGGTGCTAATGCAATCTGAGCATCACATAATCCATGTCCAATTTAGCTCATCCTCACCTCTGCTCTTTTCAGCTCTGGTTATGTGGACCTGGCCATTCACCTGGCTTTCTCAATAGAAACACAGTGACAGCGATTGAGTGTTTAATCTGACTAGCAGGGTTAATGAGGCGAGTGATCCTTCAGAATGCCTGATCACTTCATGTCTCCAAAAAGAAGAACAAGAGTTTTCCCGATTAAGAAGGGAGATGGGAGAAGTTTTAAAAGATTGGAGATGGAAGGAAAGCCTGAAAGTGAGGAGAGGGTTCCACAGTCCTGCGATCCGAGCTGTGAAGGAATAAGTTAGGGTTGGAAATGGTGCATTAAGTCCTGACTTCAATGCAGCAAATATACAGTTTTCAGGAAAGGGTACTTGCAGCTTTGAATTGATATTACTATTAGCTGAGTTCAGTGGTCTGTACTTACTGCACTATATCTGCGAAGGCGGTGAATAAAGGCTTGGACTGGTACTCCAGGCCATGTTTTGCACAGAGTGACTTTACCAATGGTGCCACCTTATGGAAGTTGTGCCTTGGCATTGTGGGAAACAGGCTGTAAACACAGAGAGGAAATTAGAGAGGGAAGAGAAATTAAACACCATCAGGGCAAAATTCAACCTCAGTAGGGGTGCAGAATGAGCGGTAATGAATCGGCTGTCAGCTCTACACCTCGACTAATTCTTCTTTATATCGAAGCCTATTTTGTCTTCCCTCTCAGGTTGAATTTTAGCTGCCGCTGACTCCAATCACACCTTGAAATTTATTTTATTTTCTGATACTCACTAGCTTCAGTGCCACAATGTGATTGGTTTAGTTGATCATAAGCATGTTACATCAGTGAAGTTGATTTAATATTACGGTTATTACATAATATTATTAGAATTGCTTAACATATTAAGAAATTAGAGTCCGCACAATACAGACACACCCACTGCTGAATACACAGGGAGAACATAACTGAAATCTTACATTATAAACGTTTTCTACATTACAACATTAACTACACTTCAAAAGTATTCATTGGCTGTAAAGCACTTGGAATGACCAGTGGTCATGAAGGGCACTATATAAATGCAGGCCTTTCTTTTAAGTAGCTGCTAATGCAACACGTCAGTTTTCACCTGACACAGGAGTACACCCTAACAACTCATCCCCAATGATTGTTTGGCCAATGTATACTCTATAATGGGATAAACTCCTACTTCATCATAATCCTATCCAAATAGCCATGATGTGGAGAAGCCAGCATTGGACTGGGGTAAACACAGTAAGAAATCTCACAACACCAGGTTAAAGTCCAACAGGTTTATTTGGTAGCACGAGCTTTCGGAGCGCTGCTCCTTCGTCAGCTGAGTCCTTCACCTGATGAAGGAGCAGCACTCCGAAAGCTCGTGCTACCAAATAAGCCTGTTGGACTTTAACCTGGTGTTGTGAGACTTCTTACTCTATCCAAATAGAGCAGCTCCCTCTGTACACCAATCGGAGTCATATAGTTGCAGAATCAACTGTGCCCACTCTCTGGCCTGGATTCTCTGGTCTATCACGCCCCGCTACCACTCCCAGAGAGGATGGAGAATTTGTAACTCAGCCAAATCTCCATTTACAGCAGCGGGGTCGGAGAATCCCGACGGCCTTTGTATAACACAGGACGGACACTGTACAAAAGGTCTGACCTGCTGAAGGCTGGGGTACTCACTGATGCTCAATCTGGAAGTTCAAGTGGCCTGTGAACCAGTCATTGAAGAGAGACTGGTGGACGTTACACGTGGCATGCAACTGCGAGAGAAAACAAAAGGGTTAGTGGTCTGTTATAGTTACAAGTATCATAAATTCTGGGGCGCAGACCCTAAATATAGTAAAATCTCATCAGCTGCTAATGTGATGGTGAGTCAATATGGTGGCGGAATATCCTACACCCACACACTGGCAAACTGCCCTTTCTTCACCAGATGGACAGACTCATTCATTATGGGAAAAAAACAACAAAAGAGCTATCCCCAAGGACAGGTTATTTATCTGTGGGAATTAGGGTTTGAAACTAGTCCAGGATAATGGGATAGAATCCTCCATTAGCTGCAAACAAAATGAACCTGGGCCAGTCTCAATTCAGTTTGTTCTGGATATGACCACAGGACAAAGCTGTGACCAGAAACACAAAGGGACTTGGGAGTTATTGTTCAAGATTCTCTAAAGGTTAACGTGCAGGTTCAGTCGGCAATTAGGAAGGCAAATGCAATGTTAGCATTCATGTCGAGAGGGCTAGAATACAAGAGCAGGGATGTACTTCTGAGGCTGTATAAGGCTCTGGTCAGACCCCATTTGGAGTATTGTGAGCAGTTTTGGGCCCCATATCTAAGGAAGGATGTGCTGGCCTTGGAAAGGGTCCAGAGGAGGTTCACAAAAATAATCCCTGGAATGAAGAGCTTGTCGTACGAGGAACGGTTGAGGACTCTGGGTCTGTACTCATTGGAGTTTAGAAGGATGAGGGGCATCTTATTGAAACTTACAGTATACTGCCAGGCCTCGATAGAGTGGATGTGGAGAGGATGTTTCCACTAGTAGGAAAAACTAGAACCAGCGGGCACAACCTCAGGCTAAAGGGACGATCCTTTAAAACAGAGATGAGGAGGAATTTCTTCAGCCAGAGAGTGGTGAATCTGTGGAACTCTTTGCCGCAGAAGGCTGTGGAGGCCAGGTCACTGAGTGTCTTTAAGACAGAGATAGATAGGTTCTTGATTGATAAGGGGATCAGGGGTTATGGGGAAAAGGCAGGAGAATGGGGATGAGAAAAAAATCAGCCATGATTGAATAGCAGAGCAGATTCGATGGGCCGAGTGGCCTAATTCTGCTCCTATGTCTTATGGTCTAATTAACATGGGATTGGAGCCACGTGTAAGTCAGACTGGGTAGTTAGAGGTGGCAAGTTCTAGTTATGAAAATCCAGCAGCTTTTATGGTCAGTTTTTGCTAACAGCTCACAAATGACCAAATTACTGGGAACTTTACTTCATAAATAGTCATGATGGAATTCTAAATCCATTGATTGCCATTGATTGATTGCCAATCCAGTACTGAAACCATTACAGTGATTCTCCATGTCTCTCTCTCCCTCTCTGTCCTTCTATATCCAGAGCTGCTGCCTCATCCTTCTTCAGTTCAAGCTATCTAGAATAGCGCCTGACCTGTAAATCCTTAATTTTCTGCTACAGTTTCCAATCTCCCGTCCTTTGTTCCATGGTTCGGCTCAGGAGGACATTCACTAGTTAGATTCATGTTAATTACAATATTTTGTGAAGGATATGCTTGACTGACAGGTACAAACAGTCATTGTAGAGACAGTCCATAGAGATCATTAAAGTACTGTAGATACTGTGTAATAATGCAGTACCCACCTGCTATTGTACAGATAGTATCAGCTCCTATACTTGTACATTACACAGTGGGTAAAAAGGAATTCATTAGTCACACTTGGTTACAGATATTAACCAGCGTGCACGATTTGGGAACAGATACTCATACCTTTGAATGATCAGAGAAATACATTGGCTGAATAAATGTTCGGCATCTTCAGTAGAAACAGAATCCCCCATGATAATCTTGCACGGGGAATCAATGATTGACCTCCCTGTAGGATTTGTAGAATATGAGCTCCCCAGTGATTGGTAATTACCTTACAAGGTGGAGCTCATATACCGAGCCCGGTATAAAGCAGGCCCCTGAGTGGGTCCATTATTGTATTGCCCCGATTGGGACCTGTTTGTGTTCACCACAGGCTTATGATTTTGCTTTACTTCATTTTGTGCAATAAAGCACTGTTTCTTTACAGCTGACTCCTAGAGTTATTATACTCCCCAACACCCACCTGCACACTCTGTCTCCTCCCTGTAGCTTTGGGTTTAGCAATGTCCAACATGCAGCCTCCAAACTGTGACAGCTCAGATCCTGAAGCCCAGGATAATGGGCACAATTTGTGGTTGTTCTTTGTTCTTTTGAGGTTGATTATAATATTTCAATTCTATGGTAATTAGAATTTAAATATTACAAATGCCTTTGTGGCTTCGCCAGTGAAGGTCCTCACTGAGGATCATGTATGGTCCCCATCAATGTGATCTGTCATGATGGCCTCACTGGTAGGACTGGAGGCCATTGAGGCTCCCTGTGAGTTTGGGGGCAGGGAATGTGCCCTTGGGCAGTACCAGCCTGGCATCCTGGCACTGTTCACCGTGCACCCTGGCACTGGGCAGTGCCAAGGCTTGAGCCAACTGGGCGGGGGAGTAGCCTGAAGAGATGGGGCCTAAGGCAGAAGCGGGCAGGGGGGACACTGCGCACATGCAACCGGGATCCGAGATGGGGGGATGCTGCGCACTCTGCAGCCAGCAATCCACCAGTCCATGCGGGTGAGTGCGGGGGACGGGGGGGGACGGGGGGGAGCGACCGCACTGAACAGAGATCTGCGCATGCGCAATGGCACCCTCTGCTGCAAGCTGATGGCTTTTGGCGAGCTTAAGTTCCGCCCCCTCTCCTTGCTGGCGGGAAAGACCTTGCTTCATTTTTCGTCAAAGTGAGGTAAGATTCCATTTTTAACTTGCCCGAAAACAAGTGCGATTCTCTCCCATTTTTACGATCGTTCGGAACTTAGAATGTTTTTTGTAAGATCGCCCCCTATGTTTTTAAAGTCAAAACTAGATTTTCCATTTACCTCCTCATCTGTTGAATATTTTGGTGCAGTCAGTGTTTCGGGCTTTTCACATTGTATGCAATGTGCACCATAAGGTTCCCCCACTGTCAGGGGCTCCCCACTTTGGCCAGTGTCATTTAGCCTCTCACCTGCATGGTCAGCCAGTCTTCCTTTTGATCGTGGTCAATCGTCATGGGGATGTGATTCATCTGAGTCACCCACACAAACCAGTTACTTTCTATAAACCTGCAAACAAACAGAAACCACGGAACTAACCATCTGAGGGAAGGAATGTACTCTAACACAGTATTAATATAATAAAATCTTCAATTTGGCAGAGAGAAAATAGTAACACTGATATGGGATCCTTTCATCAATGCTGTCACTAAGCACCAAATCACTAAGAGTCATTTGCTAAATGGAAGCTCGAGGAAGAGCATTTACTCACTTGATATCCTTACCCTATAAAATCTATCAACTTCAGTCCTGAAAGCTCCATTTGATCCAACAGCCTTTTAAGGGAGTTCATTCCAAAAGTCCACTCCCCTTTATGTGAAAAATACTGACTGATTTTACTCCTAAATGGACTCGCTTTACTTTTAAGATGATGCCCTCCTAAGTTTCTTTACAGAGGAAGTCGTTTCTTTGGATGGAATTTAATGCCCTTCCCCTGAGGTGGGATGGGAACCCTGCCACCTTCCCGCCTCCACCCCGATAAAGTCCATGGAGGGTAGGCCTGTGGACCTTCCAATTGAGGCAATTGCCCACTTAAGGGCCTCATCCTGTTAAGTTCGTTTTCAAGAGACTTCTTACATTCTTGAAGCAATACGCAGACACCGACTGTTGTCCGAAACACAAGTATTTTATTGGTCTTACATGTAAGCTGGCAACTTTTGCCACGTAACTTCCATTCAGTGCTGGGAGTCGGTTAGCAAAAGTCCCCCCGATCCAGAGGGCGGTCCTCTTTTATACCATTTGCGTGTTTACAACATTCTACATTGATACGTCATTCGGGGCGTGATTAGCACTGCTGTCAATAGCCAATCAAGTCCCCCAGCAACACTTAGTTACAATTAACTTCCAATCACATTTTTACATAAACAAAATTCATTACTTCATTGTTTCGGTTCCTCTTATTGAAGCTAAGCAGACCACAAAATTGGCTATTTTCTCCTTCTTGAGGCTTTCTACATACACTGGCTAACCTCAAACTGAGTGCAGCCAGTCACGTACTATTTCCCAATGACCACAGCGCAAGCACTAAGTTAGCCATTTTAGAAGAGCAAGGAGGCCCAAGCTGAATGTCAAATTAGCTTAAAATGGAAGAAGGTGCTGTTAGCTGCACCCTACAAGCTCTTGTAACAGGAGATGCCCAAGATTTCAACCATCTCAATCCTGCTGGCAGTAGCGGAGATGGTACACCACACACTCAGCAAGTAAAGCAAACCCATATGGGGTTACTTGCAGGCTCTCAAAGGGGCTCCCTCATTCCAACCAGTACCTGATCAATGGACCTGGCATCTGGAAGGGTTGGAGATGCAGGGAACAGGTCCTGCTGCCCGTCTCCTTCTCCCCAACTTACTGACCCCCCTTCCTGCCATTAGTCACCCGTGGCCCGGATCTAGCAATGATCCAAGTTCTCGGTGGATATTGGCTGTAGCCACCATCTCTTTGACGGCACTGCTGTTCACTCGAGCTAGGATCCCTGATTCCAAGAAAGACCCACCACTGCCCTGTCAGTGGGACTTCCCTATAAGAGATGACATGGAGCTCCAGCCAGCAGACGAGACCACCAGCCCTTCGTACCTACTCTGCAAAATTTCTTTGTATTTTTAAAAACCTTGATTATATCACCCCCTAACTGATAAACTCAAGGGATTGCATCAAATTGATGCAATCTATTCTAACAATTTACATCCTGGTACCATTCTGCTGAATCTGCACTGTATCCCTCCAAAGACCAGCTTAACTTTCCTGAGATGCAGTGCCCAGAAATGAATACAATATATCCGATGTGGCCTGTTCAGTTTTTTGTGCAACTGAAGCATTATTTTCTCAGTAATGTATTACAATCCCCTTCAAATAAAGACCAATGTTCCATTAGACTTTATGCTTTTCTTTGGAACTACCCATTAGTTTGCATTAATGTGTGTACATGGATACCCAAATCCTTTTACTCCTTCAGTCCCTAGTCGCTCATTATTAAGGAAATCAATTTGTCTTGGATGACCTCACACATAATCTACCATAGATTTCAATAGCTCATAGTCCATGTATCTTTGTAACTGTCTGCTTTCAACTACACAAGCTACTGGGCCTCCTACAGTGCCAAGTGCAAACTTAGATATACAACTCTCCACTGGCGAGCCACCATGACAGCATCTACAAAATGCACTGCAGCAACTTGCCAAGGCTCCTCTGACGGCACCTCCCGGGTTCTATTTGAGAAAACCAGTTGATGAAGAATAATACTGGAGCCAATCCTCACACAGTCTTACATTTATTTAGTGAAACATTAGAGTGAAACATTACAGCATCATAGAATCCCTACAGTACAGAAGGAGGCCATTTGGTCCATCAAGTCTGTACCAACAACAATTCCACTCAGGCCCTATCCCCACATTCCCACATATTTATCCTGACACTCAGCAGCAATTTGTCATGGCCAATCAACCTAACCCCGCACATCTTCGGACTGTGGGAGGAAACCGGAGCACCTAGAGGAAACCCATGCAGACACGGGGAGAACGTGCAAACTCCACACAGGCAGTCACCCAAAGCTGGAATTGAACCCGGGTCCCTGGCGTTGTGAGGCAGCAGTGCTAACCACTGTGCCACCATGGCCAAGTGAAACACCTAACAATGTCCTCCAACTGCATTTAATTAAAACACAATTGATGTACAATTAACATTCCAAACCCACAACTTCTACCATGTGGAAGGACAAGGGAGGCAGACACATGGCAACATCACTGCCTCCAATTTCCCTCCTAAGTCACAAACCATCCAGACTTGGAATAATATTGCCATTTTTTCATGGTCTCTGGATCAACCTCATGGAGCTTCCTCCCTCGCAGCACTGCAAATTTTCCAACACCACACAAAACCCACCACCACCTTCTCAGGGACAATTCAGGATGGGTGATAAATGTTGGCCTTGCCAGTGACGCCCACATCCCATGGACAAATAAAAAAGGATATTGATTATGTGGTGAAAAGCCAATGCCTCAGTGCAGATATTTGAGGAACACCATGTGTCACATTGTGCCAGTCTCTGCCAGGGCACCAACCATTCCCTGTTAAAAACAGGACTGAGCATCATTGAAGGAAGGCTGCAAGTGGTCTGATAGTGAATTTCTCATCCACACTCTGTGACTCAGTGGCATCATCTGAAAATACTGTATCAGATTCCACATGTACACTGAAGCACCCAGCTCAAACTCACTAACATCCACCATCTCTAAATCACCAAACTGCTTATCTGATATCCAGGACTGGATGAGCAGACGTTTTTCCAACTAAATATTTGGATGAATAAAGACCTTGGGCGGAATCTTACCAAACTTCTTCAAAGTGTTAGGCTCAGACAGAAGATCTCCAGCAGCACAGACCTATTTTCTCTCCAGATTTGCAGCGTCTTAGACAAAAGAGTGGGGTGTGGTTCACCCCGATAAGGCGAGACCTCATAGAGACAGCAAGACCCACTCCACTAAGATCAGGATGCACTTTTCAAGGTGCCCTGATCAGAACAAAAAAATAACCTCTCCTACACCCCTCACAACACGGGGGCATGAGGGGCTCTTTCCCTGATCCCTGACAGTGATTGCTGGCATCCATCACCAATGCCCACACTCCCCCACACCACACGTTACTGAACCTCCCCACCCCCCCATTGAGGCTTCCACTAGGGTCTGCCCCTGGCACAGATTGACACTGGCAGGGGAAATGGTTTTGGTCACCCGGACAGTGTCCAGTCCTTTGGAGTGGAATTTGCATACGTTTTGCCTGAATGCATATGAATATTGCTGGAAGAAACACCACATACCTGTACCATCACCAAGAATGCTTATTTCCCGCTTCATAACATCGCCCGACTCCACCCCAGCCTCAGCTCAATGAAACACACATTCTTGCCTTTGCTACCTCTAGACTTGACTAGTTCAATGCAATTTTGGCCGCCCTCCTACCTTCCACACTCCATAAATGTAAGCTACTCCACAATTCTGCTACCCATGTCCTAACTCACACCAAGTCCCATTCACTATCACCTGTGTTTGCTGACTTCCATTGCCTCTTATCCGGAAACACCTCAATTTTACTCTATGAAACCTCATAGAGGTTTCCATGCTGTGCTATGACTAACCTGCACATTTTGGACTGTGGGAGGAAGCCGGAGCACCCAGAGGAAACCCACGCAGACATGGGAAGAACGTGCAAATTCCACACAGTCACCCAAGGCCAGTATTGAACCCGGGTGCCTGGTGCTGTGAGGCAGCAGTGCTAACCACCGTGCCACAAAAAGAGCAGAGAAGCAGGCAGTGAGACAGAAAGAAATGTCCTGTGCATGTAACAGCATTGAATAAACAAACGTACAAATCAATGCCAGAGCCTCAGTGGGTGGAGGAAGTGTTGAATAAAGACTACTGCGATCATACAGCATTTAGCATAAAGATTGGATTCTCAGTGGCAGGATACAACAGCTGTTATAACATTACATCAGCTGCAGCGATAAAAATGCAGCCAGTCTGACTGAGTGCAAGAACAAATTGTTCATTTGTTAGACACAGTTGATGTTGGGAGATAAAAGGAGTGGAAAATAAGCAGCAAGACAGAAATAAACAGAGGTCATGAATGGGAAACTAAAAGACGCGCAGAGAAAACAGAGGAGAGAGACATGTGAAACAACAATGTGAACAGGGCTATTGAAGAAAGGCCTTACCATTGCCTGAGTCTATTCATACATATTAAATCAAATGGAGAGGAAAAAGAAAACACATATACAGCCGGTTCCCACATAGCCACAGCTATGACAGGCATTTGTTAATGGATGGTTAATATGCTCCGGATTCACAGCACCAATTATTGCAATTGTTGCAGCAAACAACCACATAATATAGTTAGTAATGTGATATGGGAGCCCCACCTCACAAGAAAGAACATCATCAGGAAACCTCGAATGCCGAGCAGTGGGATGTAAGTCAGGCTGATGCGGATGTAGAAGGACACCATCCAGGCCAAGTCCTGTGGGGGGCAACAAACAAATCATTATTTTTCTTTTCAGCTCCACTACTCCACCTCCAAAAGTGGTAACTAGTCTCAGGGTTCAGGTCTATAGGCACTAGCTGCCCGCTCCAGGTCTGTAGGCACTAGCTGCCCGCTCCAGGTCTGTAGGCACTAGCTGCCCGCTCCAGGTCTATAGGCACAAGCTGCCCGCTCCAGGTCTATAGGCACAAGCTGCCCGCTCCAGGTCTATAGGCACAAGCTGCCCGCTCCAGGTCTATAGGCACAAGCTGCCCGCTCCAGGTCTATAGGCACAAGCTGCCCGCTCCAGGTCTATAGGCACAAGCTGCCCGCTCCAGGTCTATAGGCACAAGCTGCCCGCTCCAGGTCTATAGGCACAAGCTGCCCGCTCCAGGTCTATAGGCACAAGCTGCCCGCTCCAGGTCTATAGGCACAAGCTGCCCGCTCCGGGTCTATAGGCACAAGCTGCCCGCTCCGGGTCTATAGGCACAAGCTGCCCGCTCCGGGTCTATAGGCACAAGCTGCCCGCTCCGGGTCTATAGGCACAAGCTGCCCGCTCCGGGTCTATAGGCACAAGCTGCCCGCTCCAGGTCTATAGGCACAAGCTGCCCGCTCCAGGTCTATAGGCACAAGCTGCCCGCTCCAGGTCTATAGGCACAAGCTGCCCGCTCCAGGTCTATAGGCACAAGCTGCCCGCTCCAGGTCTATAGGCACAAGCTGCCCGCTCCAGGTCTATAGGCACAAGCTGCCCGCTCCAGGTCTATAGGCACAAGCTGCCCGCTCCAGGTCTATAGGCACAAGCTGCCCGCTCCAGGTCTATAGGCACAAGCTGCCCGCTCCAGGTCTATAGGCACAAGCTGCCCGCTCCAGGTCTATAGGCACAAGCTGCCCGCTCCAGGTCTATAGGCACAAGCTGCCCGCTCCAGGTCTATAGGCACAAGCTGCCCGCTCCAGGTCTATAGGCACAAGCTGCCCGCTCCAGGTCTATAGGCACAAGCTGCCCGCTCCAGGTCTATAGGCACAAGCTGCTCGCTCCAGGTCTATAGGCACAAGCTGCCCGCTCCAGGTCTATAGGCACAAGCTGCCCGCTCCAGGTCTATAGGCACAAGCTGCCCGCTCCAGGTCTATAGGCACAAGCTGCCCGCTCCAGGTCTATAGGCACAAGCTGCCCGCTCCAGGTCTATAGGCACAAGCTGCCCACTCCAGTCTATAGGCACAAGCTGCTGCTCCAGGTCTATAGGCACAAGCTGCTGCTCCAGTTCTATAGGCACAAGCTGCCCGCTCCAGGTCTATAGGCACAAGCTGCTCGCTCCAGGTCTATAGGCACAAGCTGCCCATTCCAGGTCTATAGGCACAAGCTGCCCGCTCCAGGTCTATAGACACAAGCTGCCCACTCCAGTCTATAGGCACAAGCTGCTGCTCCAGGTCTATAGGCACAAGCTGCCCGCTCCAGGTCTATAGGCACAAGCTGCTCGCTCCAGGTCTATAGGCACAAGCTGCCCGCTCCAGGTCTATAGGCACAAGCTGCCCGCTCCAGGTCTATAGGCACAAGCTGCTGCTCCAGGTCTATAGGCACAAGCTGCCCGCTCCAGGTCTATAGGCACAAGCTGCCCACTCCAGGTCTATAGGCACAAGCTGCCCACTCCAGGTCTATAGGCACAAGCTGCCCACTCCAGGTCTATAGGCACAAGCTGCCCACTCCAGGTCTATAGGCACAAGCTGCCCACTCCAGGTCTATAGGCACAAGCTGCCCACTCCAGGTCTATAGGCACAAGCTGCCCACTCCAGGTCTATAGGCACAAGCTGCCCACTCCAGGTCTATAGGCACAAGCTGCTGCTCCAGGTCTATAGGCACAAGCTGCCCGCTCCAGGTCTATAGGCACAAGCTGCCCGCTCCAGGTCTATAGGCACAAGCTGCTCGCTCCAGGTCTATAGGCACAAGCTGCCCACTCCAGGTCTATAGGCACAAGCTGCCCACTCCAGGTCTATAGACACAAGCTGCCCACTCCAGTCTATAGGCACAAGCTGCTGCTCCAGGTCTATAGGCACAAGCTGCCCGCTCCAGGTCTATAGGCACAAGCTGCCCGCTCCAGGTCTATAGGCACAAGCTGCTCGCTCCAGGTCTATAGGCACAAGCTGCCCGCTCCAGGTCTATAGGCACAAGCTGCTCGCTCCAGGTCTATAGGCACAAGCTACTGCTCCAGGTGTATAGGCACAAGCTGCCCACTCCAGGTCTATAGGCACAAGCTGCCCACTCCAGTCTATAGGCACAAGCTGCTGCTCCAGGTCTATAGGCACAAGCTGCTCGCTCCAGGTCTATAGGCACAAGCTGCCCACTCCAGTCTATAGGCACAAGCTACTGCTCCAGGTTTATAGGCACAAGCTGCTGCTCCAGGTCTATAGGCACAAGCTGCTGCTCTAGGTCTATAGGCACAAGCTGCTGCTCCAATCTATAGGCACAAGCTACCCGCTCCAGTCTATAGGCACTAACTGCCCACTATCATCATACCCCAGTGCCCATTCTTTACACATGAGAGTTGAGACAATGGGTATTAATGGGTTGTTAAAAATTGGGAAGAGGAGAGTGAAACTACAGCCGTTCATAGAATCCTACAGTGCAGAACGAGGCCGTTCAGCCCATCAAGTCTACACTGACCACAATCCCACCCAGGCCCTATGCATTTACTCTAGCTAGTTCCCTGACACTAAGGGGCAATCAACCTAACTCGCACATCTTTGGACTGTGGGAGGAAGCCAGAGCACCCGGAGGAAACCTGCGCAGACACAGGGAGAAAGTGCAAACTCCACACAGACAGTGACCCAAGCCGGGAACCGAACCCGGGTCCCTGGCGCTGTAAGGGAGCAGTGCTAACCACTGTGCCACCATGCCGCTCCTATCCTCACCAATCCTGTACTCAATCCAGAGTTTCAACATCACATGAATTACAGCCAACTCCAATTGAAAATCAACACACTACTCCTTTCACAGCTGAGCCACATGGAACTTCCAGGGTAGAGGTTGAACCGTGGAAACACTCAGCAATACAGTGACAGGTTCTGTCCTTTCCAATGTGGTCAATGTTTGGAGAGTGTGCTTTGAGTTACGTTACGCCAACACGAAGTACAAGGTCACAGGTTACAAATCTGTCACTGGTGATAAAAATGATTTGAATAAAGAAGGAATGGGTATAAGATTATAATGCTAGATTATTCTTGCATTGCAATCATACTAATATACTTTACCGTCTTGGTTACAATAACAGTGATTGAGATGGATAACATCCAAGTAATCTTTTTCCGATTACTCTCTCAGGAACAGTTGAATTGTTTGGTGCTACCACTGACTGGGTGGGAGAGGAGTTCCTATTGTGCTGGAACAGACCTTTATCAGGAGCCAGCTGTGATGTCCATGATATGCATTGTGCACATAAAATGAACAAGGATGTACTCAGGACAGACTGAATGGAACCAAATCAGGGAGCTCACCGAGTGGGACTATTGGTGGAGACACCATGGATACTGCAGGTCATCTGTAGGGGATGGTGTATGGGGATGGGAAGAATCCAAAAAACCTCTCGGCAAAAAGGCCCCCTTCCTTCCCATTGCTACCGAACAAGGTTCATTTTCCAAACTCTACAGCAACAGGTTTGGGCTGTGGACAGGGGCACAGGCATGACTGCTCTTGATATACAATCCCAAGGTCCATGATGAGGCAATGCTTCCAGCATGTGTGAATCTCAGTTAATCCTGTAACTGATAACGTGGTAAGCCAGAAAATCTTGTGAAGTTGGAATTGGCTTGTGCCAGAGTGTTGACCATACCCATGGAGGATGGCATATCCTGGACAGGCCTACTCAAGTTGGCTTCTTAAAGAGAGATTGAGTTTCTGCTAAAATGTCTAGATTTGCTTTTCTATTTGCATTTTACTGCATCTGCTCCACGGATTGGTTAGTTTTGCTGGACAGTTTACCATTTTTGCATTGCTCGGGAAAGAGAACATATTTCTTCAATATCCTTCATTGCTGCTGTTGTTTAAATAAATCAGGAAGGCAGTGGGGAAGGGGATGTACTTGAGAGCAAGACAGTGTGACATGATTGAGATAAAGAACATGGGCTCATGAGGCAGGGGACAAGCAACACACCAAGGGGAGGGGAGGTCTAACTGCAAATGTAGGCGTGTTTATTGACTCCATGTGTGTCTAGTCATGTCAGAGGAGACCAGTCTTTAATGCGAAATAAGTTGTACTAATAAATTAAAAGCAAAATATTATGGATGGAAATCTGAAATAAAAACAGAAGATGCTGGAAATACTCAGCAGGTCTGGCAGCATCTGTGCAGAGAGAGAAACAGAGTTAACACTTTCAGTGCAATTTGATTCTTCTTCTCTGAAGGGGGATAGTCCCATCAAAAGTTATTGGGGTGGGGGTCAATGACATGATTAATAAGACGTTTAAAGTGGCTGGGTGGAGGTGGTCAGGGAGGCTGGTCGGTGAGGTGGCAGTGGTCAGTAGGAAGGATGGTCAGTGGAAAGAGGCAAGGAAGGTAGTCAGTGTTAGTGGGGGTGAGGATAGTACATGGGGTGTGGGATGAAGGTGTAGTTGGAGGGTAGAGAGGGTAGTAGTATGGTGGGGTGGGTAGTTGGGGAGCTGGGGGTATAGTTGGGGGAGGGGAAGAGGGTGGGAGTAGACCGGGGGGATTGGGGGTAGTCCAGGAGAAGAGGGAGTAATTGGGAGGGGGTGTGTGGCTGATAGGGTGGGGATCAAATCAGGGATGGGGATTAATTTGGTGTTGGGGAGGGGGGTCATCTCATGGAGGGTTGGTGGAGGGGATTCGGCTGGGGGTGGTTTCAGTGCTTCAGTTGTGCAGAGGTTAGAAGAGGTTTTAATTCTTCCAACTATTTCAGGGTAACTATTACTGTAAGACAGTTGATTCAGTTTTGGTCGGTTCCTGGTGCAGGGCAATTGACCAACAGAAGTTTGAACTTCCCAGGCAATTGTTGTGTGGGGATTTCTGAAGAGAACAGAGGGTCCCAAGCGCATCTTTGGGGAAATCCCCCTCACCCCTTATACTTGCCGTAGGTATTACTGAATAGAGCAGTTAAAGCCTCCTCTAGTTCTATCTTACTCCAGCATTACCCAATAAATAAGCAAGTTTATTAGTAAAAACAAATACCAGCTGTACCCACACTTTGTTAGGGTACCAAATCAGAAACCCCAGGGTATATTATGAAGTCAGACTAGACCCCGACATTTTTTATTTATTTTGACATTAATGTGAGGATACGATGTTTCACTCTAGGCGCGATTCTACAGATGAACTAGGAGGCTTTTAGCAACAGAAATTTTAATTAACAACACGGCTGAACTATAACAAATGGATTAGCTAAACTTATAACAATTGAACAACATTAAACATTTTTTTATTCATCCTTGGGATGTGGGTGTTGCTGGCTGGCCAGCATTTATTGCCCATCCTTAACTGCCCTTGAAATGAGTGGTTTGCTGGGCCATTTCATAGAGCATTTAAAAGGCAATCACTTTGCTGTTGCTCTGGAGTCACATGTAGGGCAGCCAAGCTAAGGACAGCAGTTTTCCTTCCCTAACATTAGTGAACCAGATGGGTTTTTAACAGCAATCAATAATGGTTTCACGGTCATCATTACGCTTTTAATTCCAGATTTTGTATTGGATTCAAATTTTACCATCTGCTATGGTGGGATTCGAATTTGAGTCCCCAAAGCATTACGCTGGATCTCTGGATTATTAGTCCAGCGACAATACCACTATGCCACCACCTCCCCATTACAAGATACAATTCTTAACTGCTAACCTGTCACAATTAGTTCCAATCAACCAATATTTCTCTTATAGACTTACAATCCACTATAAAATCAGTTAACAAAACACAGGCACACTTGCTTTGACTTAGGTTACCGGGCTTGGAGCTTTCAGAAAGCCTCTGGAGAGAAAGAGAGAGGGAGAGAGACAGAAAGACATTTCTTTCTTCTAACACTTCAGACAGCAACTGCTCTTTGTTTTAAAAATGAAAATGAAATTGTTTTTTCCCTGCACGCTAAGCTCCTCCCATTAACTACATTACTCTGTCCCTGTCAATCAACCTAAACAAAACCTCCCATGACTGCATACCTAGTCTAAAATCCCAGGAGAATTTAAGTAAACAAAAGGTCCATGAACTCAACAAAGTAACACATTCCTAGCTAAACTCAGTTATTATCCTGCATTCTTAGCATCTGCTGCATGTTTTCCCAGACAAACCGACTCACGTAACAAAACATCGCCTCTTAAAGCGACTCCACCTTAGACACAAAATATATTAAAATAGCACAGTATCATCACACATTCCCCATGTATTACTTAATGTCTTCAGAAGTCACTGGATAACAATCAGAAGCAGGACCCCAGGCTGATCTTTCCCCTTCCTTATGCCGGTAATCCTGAAGGAAACTGTAGCCGCTATCCCATTATCTGAGTGAAGTCAACTAAGTTAGCATAGGGTAAACCTGCGATCCTTTGATCTGAATGGCTCAGTACACCCCAGATAATGCATTTAACCAGTAGTCCAATGGGACAGTTAATTCACCTGAAGGACTGACAGAATTGAAGCAGGAATTGGCCAGTGAGGAAATACTCACCACCCACTGTCTCCGCTGCACGGCAAAGTAAAAGATGTACCATTGGAAGTAGAGGGGGAGCAGTGCTGGAGGTCCAACTGTGAGACAACAAGAAATCAAAGGATTTATATTTGAAGATCTGTACACGTATTTTGATATACAACAGCAATATAACTGAAGTTAGTAACAAGGATTCCTTCCTACACCTTCTATTCCTATGCCTATCATTACACGAGTTAATGATAACTATTTTCCTCTGTCAGCCAATGCACAAGAGGCACTCTGATATACAACACTGACACTCAGCATTGAACATTGTTTTGCACTCGTGTCAAATATCATAAAATACAACGCGTAGCAAAAATGCTGGCAGGATAGAAGGGCAAAAATATAACAACCGAGAGAGGAGCTGGGAGGTTATGGGGGCCATTCTCTCCACAGCAAAGTGGAGCAATGCAATTGGCAGACATTCAAAACCATGGGTTATGCACAAATGTGACTATGACCATGTTCGAGAACAGTTTGGCTTTCTGAAAAGATGTGGAGATGCCGGCGTTGGACTGGGGTAAACACAGTAAGAAGTCTCACAACACCAGGTTAAAGTCCAACAGGTTTATTTGGTAGCAAAATCCACTAGCTTTCAGAGCGCTGCTCCTTCGTCAGGTAAGTGGGAGTTCTGTTCACAAACAGGGCATATAAAGACACAAACTCAATTTACAAAATAATGGTTGGAATGCGAGTCTTTATAGGTAATCAAGTCTTAAAGGTACAGACAATGTGAGTGGAGAGAGCGTTAAGCACAGGTTAAAGAGATGTGTATTGTCTCCAGACAGGACAGTTAGTGAGATTTTGCAAGCCCAGGCAAGTCGTGGGGCTTACAGATAATGTGACATTATCTGTAATGATGTAATGTAAAGATAATGTGACATTATCTGTAACCCCCACGACTTGCCTGGGCTTGCAAAATCTCACTAACTGTCCTGTCTGGAGACAATACACATCTCTTTAACCTATGCTTAACCCTTTCTCCACTCACATTGTCTGTACCTTTAAGACTTGATTACCTGTAAAGACTCACATTCCAACCATTATTTGGTAAATTGAGTTTGTGTCTTTATATGCCCTGTTTGTGAACAGAACTCCCACTTACCTGACGAAGGAGCAGCGCTCCGAAAGCTAGTGGATTTTGCTACCCAATAAACCTGTTGGACTTTAACTTGGTGTTGTGAGACTTCTGACTGTGTTTCTGAAAAGATGCAGTGGATGTTCAGACAGCCCACCCGACTCCACTGGGTCCAAGAAAGGAGGAATGCCTCTGAAAGGGTCCAGCTCTGAAGGAGAGTTTGCGCATATGTACCAAGATAGCTTATCGGGTGCTAAAAGAGAGTTTATATTTTAGTGAATTCTATACTTATCTGCTTGAGTGCAGTTACAGTTGATAGGGGCAAAAGGAAATACTTTCCACTTCAGTTACCAAACAATCTGAGTTAAGAGAAGCAGATCTCACTATCTGTCTAGATTCAGTGTGTATACAGCAGAGGAATCCAACTTCCATTCAATTGCTCCACCTTCACAGAGATCTCCATCCACAATTTCCGTGGCGGTTCTCCCCATCTCCCATTGTAACTTCAGTGGAATGAATGTTATTTTCCTTCTCTCTGCAGCAGCCCCCATCCCCAGGTTTCTGATGAACTTCGATCTAAGTTACTGCAGGTTTTCAGTGAAGTTCTCCTTTTAGTAAGGCGTTTGATAAGGTTCACCATGGTAGGCTTCTGCAGAAAATGCAGATGTATGGGATTGGGGGTGATCTAGGAAATTGGATCAGGAATTGGCTAGCGGATAGGAAACAGAGGGTGGTGGTTGATAGTAAATATTCATCATGGAGTGCGGTTACAAGTGGTGTACCTCAGGGATCTGTTTTGGGGCCACTGCTGTTTGTAATATTTATTAATGATCTGGATGAGGGTATAGTTGGGTGGATTAGCAAATTTGCTGATGACACCAAAGTCGGTGGTGTGGTAGACAGTGAGGAAGGGTGTCGTAGTTTGCAGGAAGACTTAGACAGGTTGCAAAGTTGGGCCGAGAGGTGGCGGATGGAGTTTAATGCGGAGAAGTGTGAGGTAATTCACTTTGGTAGGAATAACAGATGTGTTGAGTATAGGGCTAACGGGAGGACTTTGAATAGTGTGGAGGAGCAGAGGGATCTAGGTGTATGTGTGCATAGATCCCTGAAAGTTGGGAATCAAGTAGATAAGGTTGTTAAGAAGGCATATGGTGTCTTGGCGTTTATTGGTAGGGGGATTGAATTTAGGAGTCGTAGCGTTATGTTGCAACTGTACACAACTCTGGTGCGGCCGCACTTGGAGTACTGTGTGCAGTTCTGGTCCCCACATTACAGGAAGGATGTGGAGGCTTTGGAGAGGGTGCAGAGGAGGTTTACCAGGATGTTGCCTGGTATGGAGGGGAGATCCTATGAGGAGAGGCTGAGGGATTTGGGATTGTTTTCGCTGGAAAGGCGGCGGCTAAGAGGGGATCTTATTGAAACATATAAGATGATTAGAGGTTTAGATAGGGTGGATAGTGATAGCCTTTTTCCTCTGATGGAGAAATCCAGCACGAGGGGGCATGGCTTTAAATTGAGGGGGGGTAGTTATAGAACCGATGTCAGGGGTAGGTTCTTTACCCAGAGGGTGGTGAGGGATTGGAATGCCCTGCCAGCATCAGTTGTAAATGCGCCTAGTTTGGGGGCGTTTAAGAGATCCGTAGATAGGTTCATGGACGAAAAGAAATTGGTTTAGGTTGGAGGGTCACAGTTTTTTTTTTAACTGGTCGGTGCAACATCGTGGGCCGAAGGGCCTGTTCTGCGCTGTAATGTTCTATGTTCTATGTTCTATGTTCAAGTGTTTGAATAGCCTTCTATTGCAATCACAGTCACATTAGGTCAAGTATAGAGATCAGAGTCTCATCCTGTCAAATCCACTGGGCTGCACCCAGATCAGAGATGAAAAAGGACCTGCTGCTCAGGAGCCTTCTCCGGAAACGTGACGTCGACCTAAATGTCGTGTCCTGAATCTTCCTTCCCACCCACCCTCTTTCATTTTCAGTGAATTCTATGACTTTTCGTCTTGCGGTTGTCAAATTTTAATCCTCATCTAAAGAACTTTGGTAACGATAGCGAGAACTTGGTGGGGAAAAAACGTTTTTTTAAAAATCCTTTCCAGTTACAATTTGTTTTTAAAAGTTTCCTAACCTTCTGATAAATTCCTGAGTGAATGCATTGCTGTCTGTGTGGAGTCTGCGCGTTCTCCCTATGTCTGCGTGGATTTCCTCCGGGTGCTCCGGTTTCCTCCTACACTCCAAAGATGTGCGGGTTATGTGCATTGGCCATGCTAAATTGCCCGTTAGTGTCCAGGGGTGTGTAGGTTAGAGGGATTAGCGGGGCAAATACGTGGGATTACGGGGATAGGGCCTGGGTGGGATTGTGGTCGTGCAGTCTCGATGGGCCGAATGATCTCCTTCTGCACTGTAGGGATTCTATGATGTATAGCAATGATTAAAGTTGCTGCCAGGTATAAGGCTAACACACGCAAACCAAAAGGTTTTCAGATGCAATCTCCAGTCTGTGCTGAGTTAGCTGATTTCAGGAACAGAGACTGTAACAATTCACCTCCATGTGCCGGGTGCAGTGAGGGGAAAGTCAGACACCTTCCAGCTCCTGATCAGCATCCAGGTAACCTCCGGGTACATACAAGTGTTGGGTTAAAAGATCGGGCTCAGCTGTGATGCCCTCTATAGTCAAACTGCCTGCTAACAGTCAATGTTTTGGCTCATGTATGTGGAAAGGCCACGTGAAATAAATACTACAGGCTAGCCGATACTCACAGATCTAAAGCTAAGAAAATGTCGGTGCGTTCAGATAGTAGAGAAAGGAGGAGAGAGCTGGAGAAAAAAGGAATGTTTGCACAAAGAATTTGATTTAATATTATAAGTTATCAACGCGTGCTTTGTCCAGCATGTGGTTTCTAAAGCTCTTGTCACATTTCTGGCTTCATGTACATGCCCTCGAAATGAATCAATACACAGCAAATACACGTCTGAGCAAATCTCGCACGGTTGACAGGCTCCAGTCTGTGTGAGGTATGCATAGGAAATCCACTCTGAACTCTGGCTTAATTTACAGGGAAGTCAGGAGAGGAAGCTGGCCAATCAATGAGAAGGGAAAGGAATCTCACCACAGCAAGACACATCAGGAGATCCGAAATAACACAGGCAAAGTTTCAGCCTGCCTGGGGCCAGGAGTGGGAGCCCACTGAAGAGCACCAGCCCAGCTGCGAGTGCCTACAGTACAAAACAGCAGCATCGTCCTCTGGCTGGCCTGGTCTTTCAGCAGCTCTCAACGCTCATTCCTGTTTTAAAAAGACATTAACCTCTTCCCTGCTCACAAGGCCACATAGACAAGAGCAGGGTCACAATCCACCTGGTATCAGATGGCTGCACTAAATAAAGGGCTGCTCATTAAAAAAGCTCGCCACATCAGCAATGTAGCTGCCCAATCTGTGGATTGATGAGATTCTTCTTCTGCTCAAACAACAGAGGAGTGAGATTAACTCCTGTGCAGCTAAATAAAGAAGGGTCCCTGACTGCCAAGTGAATGGTGCCCTCTACCTTCTTAACCCCATACTTTCTCTATCAGCTTGTCAATACGTA
Organism: Mustelus asterias; assembly: GCF_964213995.1. Classification (NCBI taxonomy): domain Eukaryota; kingdom Metazoa; phylum Chordata; class Chondrichthyes; order Carcharhiniformes; family Triakidae; genus Mustelus; species Mustelus asterias. Next base: position 92,817,311 of record NC_135809.1, read on the forward strand.
TTTTAGTTATGAAATTTGGCTGAATTCTAGCCTTTAACAGTTAAAATTTGGGCCATTTCCTACTTATTTACTTGGGTTCACTGTAAAATGCATTTCTATAGATTAACCCAAGTTCAATGTGTACTGTGGTGAAAGTCTGTCCTGAATAGGAATAGCATGCTGGGGTTAACAATGGCCTTTTTACTGAGTTCCTTCATAGCAGAAGGTTGCATTGCTGTTCTCTCCCATTGGTGAATAAACACATTGTCAAATGGTATAGTTCAAGCTAAAACAACAGAACTAATTTAATGTCCAGTTTACGCCTTAATGAGTCCCTGACCTGCAAAAAAGGGCCAAGAGTGTGATTGGAGGGGCAGACACAAGTCCTGAAAGAACATACTTCAGAAGCAGCTAGTGGAGTTTCATTATAAATTAACATTTACCATAGCTTCAAATCTCATTCAAGGTATTAATGCAGCAATAATTATAATTGAGAGACCTGCTTCAGGCACATTCACTTTGCAGTGAAAGTACATGGTGGAGGATCTGTCTAACTATTATTGCTAGATTTACTATGGTTCACATGTCTGAAAAACTTTAATAAACTTGCAGAATGGGTATGTAATTGATGAATACATTTTAGCATCGATAAATGTGATAGAATGCACTCTCTTTGCCAGGATGAGTGCAGCCTCAACAACACTCAAGAAGCTTTACACCATCCAGGACAATCCACTTGATTGGCACTCCATCCACCACCTTAAACATTTACTCCTTCCACCACCAACACACAGTGACAGCTGTGTGTGCCACCCACAAGATGCACTGCAGGTCAGGGACTCATTAAGATGTAAACTGGACATTAAATTAGTCCCATTGTTTTAGTTTGAACTATACCAGGGCTCCTTAGACAGCACCTTCCAATCCCGCGGCTACTACCATCTAGAAGGACAGGGGAAGCAGATACATGGGAACACCACCACCTGCAACTTCCCCTCCAAGTCACTCACCATCCTAACTTGGAAACATATCACCGTTCCTTCACAGTCGCTGGGTCAAAATCCTGGAATTCCCTCTCTAACAGCACTGGGGGTGTGCCTACACTATACGGACTGCAGTGGTTCAAGAAGACAACTCACTACCACCTTCTTAAGGGCAATTAGGGATGAGCAATAAATGTTGGCCGAGCCAGCAATGCCCACATCTAATGAATAAATAAAGGTGAGAGGGGATGCATTTTGACAGATACAACATGGTCAACAAGAATCTAAATGGTGTAGAGGAGCAGAAGATCTGGGGGTAGAGATATAATAATCACTATAATCTGTAATGTAAGTTCATAAGTCCATAACAAAAAAAAGTGCTGGGGTTCATTTTAGATAAATAGATTTGGAAAGCAGAAAAGTTACATTAAACTTGCAGAGAATCTTGATTAAGCCACAATTAATGTGGTGTGAACTGTTCTGGTTATCATATTCTACAAAATATCTCGAGGCACTAGAAAGATGAAAAAAGGATTTACTAGAATAATACCAGAACTGAGAGGTAATATCTATAAGGAAAGATTGAACAAGCTGGGGCTCTTTGCTCTGGAAATGTGATGACTGGGGGAGTGACCTGGTGGAGGTCTTTAAGATAACGAAAGTGTTTACTTAGGTTGACATGAATAAATGCTTCCACTTGCAAGTGAAACCAGAACTAAAGGCCACTAAAAACAGCCACTGATAAACTCACCAGAGAATTCAGGAGAAACCTTTTTAACCCAGGGAATGGTTAGGATGTGAAATTCGCTACCACATGGAGTAGTTGAGGCGAGTTGCAAGAATGTGTTAAGGTAGGAGCTAGATAAACACATAAAGGAGAGAAGAGTAAGTTATGCTGTAGTGTAGGGTTAGATGAGGAGGGGTGAGAGGGGGAGTGCCATGCAGCATAAGCACCAGCATGAATCATGTGGGCCACATCACACTCTGCGTTGATTATTCTATGTCATTCTGTGTAAATGCGGAGAGACACAATGTCGCCAGGACTTACTCAGGAAGAAATACTTGTGTTGGTACTGGTATGGCATATATTTCTTCTTCTGTTTCCCCACCTGGGTCAAAGGAAACAAATAAAAGGTTTGCATTACCTTTGCGTGTACGCACAAAAATAAAATCAAGTCCTGTGCATTGGATTTTATAAATAGCACTTCAGGGGTAATGCTTCAAATAATGGGAGTGCATGTTGGCAATCCCAGTCTGCAAGTCAGTACATACTACAGTTTCTCATCCACTGATTTTAAAATCCAACAAGTCACACTATGTCCAAATTCCCAACATGTGGGGTTGACATAAAAATCTCTGTGCCAGGAGCACAAATTCATAAAACCCATCCCTCTGTGCTTAATTTGTTTTTCTACCTAGCTTTCATGAACCACACATGAAAGACAGGCTGTCTCACACAGTCCTTACTGCCCACTGAACAGAACCCATAACTGGCCTTGTTTTGTACTTTGCTTTGTTCAGGTAGGGATTTTCAAACTAAATCCTTATTTTTTTTTAAAAACGTCAATCTCAGAATGTGGGTGTCATTAACAGTACATGGAGTTTAATAGGATGGAGGGTTATAGGTAGGTCTAGAAGGTAGGGATGTGTTCGGCACAAATTGTGGGCCGAAGGGCCTGTTTGTGCTGCAGTTTTTCTATGTTCTTTAACAAGGCTGGCATTTATTACCCACCTTTAGTTGCCCAATTGGTTGTGAACCTTCTTGATCGCTGCAGCCTCTGTGGCGAGACAACCCTCGCAGTGCTGTTAGGTAGAGTTCCAGGATTTTGACCCAGTAAACAGTAATATATGTGTCAAGTCAGGATGGTGTGTGGCTTGGAGGAGAGTCTACATTGCTGGTGTCTCCATACACCTACTCCCTTGACTTTTGGGGTGGTGGAGGTCACAGGTTTGGAAGGTGCTATTGAAAGAGCCTTTACTTACACTTAATGTGAGCCTTTACTTACACTTAGTTTCTTACGATGTGCGGTGCTAAATATGCACATACACTGAGGCAAGCTAGCTCATTTGTTTTGCTTTTACAATGTTGAAAACAGGTCTAGCTGCTTCGACCTTGCAATTCACCCAGCTCTAGTTGAAGTCCTAGGAATGATTTGTTCTGCCTGCCTCTTCCCCCTCCCAGATGCAGAAAGCTGCACTCTGTATATCACTATAGACCCAAGACACAGAGATCACCCCTGTAATTTCCCACACATAGCTCCATACAGGCTCTAACATCTGTTTAAGCATAAGATCATAAGAAATAGGAGCAGGAGAAGGCCATTCAGCCCTTTGAGCTTGCCCTGTCATTCAGCAAGATCATGGCTGATCTACTAACTCAACCTTTATCTTCCCACACCCATCTCCATATCACTTAATTCCTTTAGTATCCAAATCAGGAACATAAGGACAACGTGACTGATTTGTCCAAGGGTTAGGGAAATCAGGTCAAAAAAGCAGACATGAAGTTGCAATCAACAAGCTAAGTTTAAAAAAAATATATACTTATTCTAATGTGGAGCCACATGGAGAATATACACACAAACATGCACATACACATTCCCCCCCCACCGGGCACCACTCCACCCTGGAGACTATTCATGTTTCACCAGCCTCAGCCATCCCAGGCACCTCTTCCCCAACAACCTCTTATTCTGGAACCTCATCGCATTCCCAGGCACTTCCATCCCTGGACAACACTTGCCCTCCAACCAGGCCATCACTCAAGTCCTTCGGTCCAATACCTCATGGAAGCCCATCACAGCCAACACTTTACCCCACTCACCAGATGCCCCATACCTACTGTTTGGAAAACCTAGCATCCTATACAGGTTTTACAGCTTCACCAGCTTGTCCTTCCACTCTGTCCACCTTCATCCTACTGACCTTAGCCGTTACTAAAAGCCGTGCCAGTGAAGCTGTCACAGTGTTGAGCAACCAGCTCTACTTGCCTCAACTGAGAGCTTTTTTCCCAGGACAAAGAAGATGGGATGCATGTTGATGTCGGGGTCTTTGCGGAAGCAGTTGGGTTTGGCATGATGCTGAAAGTGGAGATGGTTCCACCAGCTCGCTGGAGCACCCTAGAACCAAAAAACAAGAAACAATCAGATCAGCTTGAGAGGATCAAAGCCGAAAACACCTCCAATAAAGTGTGCACAGCTTTCAACCATACAGTCTGAACTCTTTGAGAAGCTCACTCTTTCTGGGGTACAATTCCCATGCAAAGGCAACATGGAGCAAGTATATGGTACAAAGAACTATAAAACTATGGGGCAGCATGGTGGCACAGTGGTTAGCACTGCTGCCTCACGGCGCCAGGGACCCGGGTTCGATTCCTGGCTTGGGTCACTGTCTGTTTGCATGTTCTCCCTGTGTCTGCATGGGTTTCCTCCCGCAGTTTGAAAGACACGCTGGTTGGGTGCATTGACCCGAACAGGCGCCAGAGTGTGGCGACTGGGGGAATTTGACAGTAACTTCATTGCAGTGTTAATGTAAACCTTACATATGACTGATAAATAAACTTTAACTTTAAAAGCAATTGGCATGAAATCTGTATTTTTAAAAAATTTATTCATTCACGGAATGTGAGCGTGGCTGGCTAGGCCGGCATTTATTACCCATCCCTAATTGCCCTTGAGAAGGTGGTTTTAAGTGAACATTACAGGAGTTGATATAGAGTTAATGCATTAGAGAGATGGTTTGGGTCTGTACAGCATTGAGAGAGCGAGAGAGAGAGACAGCAAAAGTATGGAGCATGAGCTGCAGAGATACAAATATAAAAGACAGAGAGAGAGGAACTGAAGGCAAAATATAAAGAGAGGTGACAGCAGATAGAGAGGGACAGAGTACAAAAGAGGTAGACAGAAAGAGGCAAAGAGGGACAAAGAGAGAGAAAAAGATGGACACGGGGAGATATAGGCAGAATTAGGTCAGGAATTTCTTTGAAGCTGCGTCTGATTTTGTCAGAGGTTTTCTGGCGAAGTTATTCCAAACAAGTTTCTAGCCATAGGTATGGCATTGAGTTTAAAAATTGACATGTCATGTTGCAGCTTTATAGAACCTTAGTTAGCCGCACTTGGAATATAGTGTTCAATTCTGGTCGCCACACTACCAGAAGGATGTGGAGGCTTTGGAGAGGGCACAGAAAAGATTTACCAGTATGTTGTCTGGTATGGAGGGCATTAACTCTGAGGAGAGGTTGGAGAAACTTGGTTTGTTCTTACTGGAACGACGGTTGAAGGGCGACCTGATAGAAGACTACAAGATTATGAGGGGCATGGACAGAGTGGATAGTCAGAAGCTTTTTCCCAGGGTGGAAGAGTCAATTACCAGGGGGCACAGGTTTAAGGCGTGAGGGGCAAGGTTTAAAGGAGATGTAGGAGGCAAGTTTTATTTTGTACACAGAGGGTGATGGGTGCTTGGAACTCGCTGCCGGGGGAGGTAGTGGAAGCGGATACGGTAGTGACTTTTAAGGGGCGTCTCAACAAGTACATGAATAGGATGGGAATAGAGGGATATGGTCCCCGGAAGGGTGAAGGGTTTTAGTTCAGTCAGGCAGCATGGTCAGTGCAGGCTTGGAGGGCCGAAGAGCCTGTTCCTGTGCTGTAATTTTCTTTGTTCTTTGTATGAAGAAGAAATGTAAATGTAAGACAGGCAGAGAGATATGGAGAAGAGAGGGAAAGAGAAGAAAGCATGAGTACAACGTGGGGGACAGGGAAAACGAGCATAAGACAGGAAGTGAATAAATCTGATAAGTCAGAGAGACACGTGTTACTGAGATGAGATTGTGTCCATGATACAGGAATATGGTGATCAACAACAAAGCAGTGCAGCAAACACCACACACAGTGCGATCTACCTTCAGATGACCGATGATAAACTTGTGGACGAGATGGTTCCACTTGGACTTGCTGAACACAGAGAGATGCCCAAAGTCATGCTGCAGCCAACCACCCTGTGCCTGTAAATAAAACCACAAGAGAGCACATTACAACTAAAAACTAAATACCAAGGACACCAAACAGGCCACTGCAACAATTCTCATCAACTGGAAAATCCATGATACTATGTCCAGTCTGAGCTACGACTGGCTAAAACGACTCTTTGTACTAAGCACAGAGATCAGAAGGTCCCAGGTTGGATTCCTCACCGTGAATCTGCTGGTTACAATGGCCCTACCTGAAGTGACTGGACTAAATCAAAGCTTTTGATATTCAGAAACTCCTAATCACATGGTGACTCTGGTCAAATATAATTTCTGGCAGTTCATAAAGGTGTCAACGTGATTCACTAGTGACCACAGCTTTTTAACATGATACTACACACTTAGGGAGTAAGGCGGAGTGACAAATTCCACTTCACCGAGTGCATACCTCAGTCAACACGACAGCTAGACATGCACAGGAGGAGTTCACCTCGTTATGTAGCTGCCAACTGTGAACCTACCTGCACGATGGCCAGAAGAGCTGTGCTGATCAGGAAGGGGATGAGGGAGGTGCCAAAATACCACAGGGTGAGCCAGGCCGCAGCATCGAGGAGCAGAAGGTGCACGAGCAATCCAGCAAAGAACAGCTTATTTGGCTTTAGGAGGTTTGCCCTTTCCACCAGAGCACGTAGTTCCTGGAAATCTTCCGTGGCCGGTTTCTGAGAGTGAAATGGAGAAAGTGACCATCAGCTTCAGAAATAAAAGTGCTGTTGAACAGCGTTGGTGGGATCGCACCTTGATGGATCACTGCGCACTGAGAAATTTATACTGTCTTGATTTCTTATGCAGAAAAAAAATACCAGCTGTATTCTTCCCAATAAGTTGACTATTTTCTGTACAGACGTAAAAAGCAGGTGACTATTTTCTGTGTAGATGTAAACAGGACAGCACCTTATAAATCTTTCCTGAACATTCCTGGCAGTAGCAACAATTCTCTACATAAAAGGCAGGAAGATTTGTATTTAAATTACGTCTTTCATGACCTCAGGATGACACAAAGCAATTTACAATCAATGAAATTAATGTTAATGTTATAATTTATAATGTAGGAATGCATGCATCAAGATCCCAGGAACAGCAATGCGATAATGACTAGATATTCCCTCCAGGACCCATTTTGCAGAACAGTGACTTGAGGAAGTACTCACACTTTTCCATGATTCCAAACTGGGCTGGTCAGGGGCAAGCTCTCCGATCAGCAGGGACTTCAAGTACTTGTTCACCAGCGTCTTATCAATATGAAAGGCATTGAAAGGATCCTAAAGGAAGAGACCAATAGTTATCCTGAGTAAAATGCCATTATTTATACAAATGATGCGGTATAGTTTGAAAAAGTTCTGGGTTTTTTTAAGTAGGGAAACCTAGATGGAAGGTTAAATACAATCAAGCAGGACACCGCCAAGGTTACAAAGATTGGGACTATAGATGAGGTCAAGTGAGAATTTGCAATTATTTGATCCCAAACTTAGGTTCATAAACCTGAAGGAGGAAGGGAAGGTAGAGGGAAGTAAGATTTTTGACGGACAGGGGAATTAAAGGTCATGAGAGACAAAGGGGGAAGTGGAGTTATACCCACAATCAGATCAGCCATCATCTTGTTTAATGTTTTTCGAAATTAATTTGGGCGGGTGTCGCTGACTAAGCCAGCATTTATTGCCCATCCCTAATTGCCCTTGAGAAGGTGGTGGTGAGCCGCCTTCTTGAACCACTGCAGTCGCACAGCGCTGTTAGGGAGGGAGTTCCAGGATTTTGACCCAGTGTCAGTGAAGGAACAGTGATACGTTTCCAAGTCAGGATGGTGAGTGGTTTGGAGGGGAACCTCCAAAAGATGGTGTTCCCATGCACCGGCTGACTGGTGACGGTACAGGTTCGAGGGGCCAAGTGGCCTGCTCCTGCTCCTTTGGGAAGGAATAAGTCTGACTAGCTGCAATTAGTATTGTTTCAACATAGTAAGGGTTTGAGGAGGAGAAAGAATGTGCAGGAATATGTCAGAGCTCAGGTGGAATATTGGGCAATGCTTACATCAGCAATTATTACAATAGTACCATTAGAATAAAGTATCAAGAATAATGAGGTGGGAGGCAGAGACTGAAAGTGAGAAGGGAGAAAAGAATTGCCTAACTATTGACAAATCCTTTCCTTTATTCTGTCTAGGGGAGAGCTCATGAGATGATTTGCGTGATTTGGTGCTGATGGCTCTTGGGTGTACTATGATCTTAGAACTGTTTGATTACTTTAGCTGGGTTAGAGGAGCCTTTTATTGGGTGGGTCCTTGAGGTTTTCTAGGAAGCAGTTTAAACTCTAACCAATGAAACTATACACATGTAACTGAAACAATTACTGCAGAAAGATGAGCTAACTTGAATAATAAATTGTTCCATTCACTGAGCCCATTACTTTTGCTAATATAACACTCTTACATATGAACAGACAAATTAGGAGCAGAACTATGCCATTCTGCCCCTGCTCTGCCATTCGATAAGACCATGGCTAATCTGATTGTGGCCTTAACTCCACATTTTGCCTATCCCCAGTAACCTTTGCCTTTCTTTTTCATCAATAATCTATCTCAGCCTGCTTTAAAAATACTCAATGATCCTGCCTCCAATATCCTCTCTGGTTTCAAAGACTCACAACCCTCAGAGAAAAAAACTCCTCATCTCTGTCTTAAATGGGAGACCCCTTATTTTCAAACTGTGCCCCCTAGTTCTAGTCTGTCCCACAAGGCGAAACATCCTTTCAGCATCTGCCCTGTCAAGTCCCCTCAAGGTCTCTCATATGTTTCAATATGGTCACCTCTCAAACCCTTTGGACACAGGTACGACCAATCCAACCTCCCTTCATAATGCCCCCCCAACCCAAGTATCAGTTTTCTGAACTGCTTCCAATACATTTATCTCCTTTCTCAAATAAGGAGACCAATACTGTACATAGTATTCCAGATATGGTCTCACCAATGCCCTGTACAACTGTAGCAAAACATCTCAACATCTATATTCCATTCCCACTGCAATTAAATGGTAACATTCCATTGCCTTCCTAATCACTTGCTGCGCCTGCCTACTAACTTTTTTGTGATTCATAGACAGGATACTGTCATGCCAAGAATACACAAAAGAAAATAAAACTATATATATAATATATATCATCTTGGCTACGTTATAATTTTTTTTGGATATAATGGGTAAGGGCTTTACACTGAATGAAGCCATGACTGGCAACGACTCACACAAAAGGACTTTCTGGCCTTCACAAAACCACAGCAGCCTTGTCATCATCAAAGACCCCGTGACTGCAGAAATCAAATTCCAAGGAAATGCACAAAGGCCGCTTTACATTTCTGAGGCAAAACCTTAGCCAACAGAAATGATCTGTTTGCGAGAACTAATGGATCATGAAACTTCTGGTAAACTTATTAATGGATGAAATATTAACCATCTGAAGAATCCTGACCAGGAATATACATCCTTTGTCTAAACTAAGGGGAAGATGTAAGAGTTATGTTGCATGAGCCCCACTCCTCGAAACTGCTACAGCCTGTAATGTATGGGCGACACGGTGGCACAGTGGTTAGCACTGCTGCCTCAGTACCAGGTACCCGGGTTCGATTTCAGCTTTGGGTGACTGCCTGTGTGGAATTTGCATGTTCTCCCCATGTCTGTGAGTGTTTCCTTTGGGAGCTCAGGTTTCCTTCCACAATCCAAGGATGTGCGGGTTAGGTGGATTGGCCACGGTAATGCACAGGATTACGGGGATAGGGCGGAGGAGCGAGCCTGGGTGGGATGTTCTTTTGGAGTGTTGTTGCAGACATGATGGGCCAAATGGCCCCTTTCTGCACTGTAGGAGTTCTATGCTAATATTGCCTTGTGAAGCCAAAAGAGTCAGTCTGCCATCTTCCATCAACCAAACAACAGCAGAACCAGAGCCCTGTCCAGGTTTAAATTGCGTAGCCTTATCTACACTGTTTCAACTGGAACATCTGCACCAGTGCCTACTACAAAACTGCATTCATCTCTACATGCTTCTCCCATCGTGGAAGACAGCGCTACTGGAAAGGTGGATCACCCTACACCAGTTCCAGCCGGCTAACCTCTCTGGAAGAATACACCATTGGACTCTGGACTCACATGAAACTGTAATGCTTATTTTGTCTATGGTCTTTGCTCTGTATCTCTTTCTTTCCTCATCTTTTATTGTGTGAATGTACAAGGGGTTAAAACGTGGTGAAGTGGTAAAATAAACAAACTTTTGATGTTACCTTATCTCAGATTTGCTATGGTGTGATTACTGGAGGATCACCCCAAAACTGAAGGGTTAGGGAAAATACACCACCACTTATAAAGAGAGAAATTCTGTTGAATATATATATCTATTTCTCCAGTCACCAGTGATGACAGGAGAAATCAAGGCTGTTTGAAATTAAAGCCATTCCTATACATAACAATGCCCAGATCCCTCTGTACCGCAGAATTCTGCAATCGTCCTCCATTTAAATGGCATGTTGTTTTTCTATTCCTCCTGCCAAAGTGGACAAGTTCACATTTTCCCCGCAGTCTTGGTAACTTCCTCCCAATTCAAACTGTATAATAGTTGTTGGATTCCAAGTGAAAAGCAAGGTCAACTTGACCCAATATAATAACTCCAGGAGTTGGCTATGAAGGAACAGTGCTTTTATGGCACAAAATAAAGTAAAACAAAAACCACAAGCCTGTAGTGAACACAACTGGTCCCAACCAGGACAAAAGGAACAATGAACATACTCGGGGCCTGCTTTATAGAGAGCTCCAATCCCCAGGGAACTCGTATTCATTGCGTCCTACAGGGAGGACAATCAGTGATTCCCCATGCAATCACGGGGGCTATCACACGCGGATTTCTGTGATAAATAGTTTACTTTTTCCTTTGGTGTGACATGTAAATTGATATGGCTGTGTCTTACATACTGTGTACAGCTTTTGTCTCTACTAAGGAAGGACATACTTATCTTAAACGCTTTACTAGATTAATTCTGGGATGAGAAGATTGCACTGTGGTGAAAGATTGAGGAGGGTGGGAGTTCACTAATTGAAGCTTAGAAGAAAAGAGCTAATCAAATTGATAATTAGTTCATAAGATTCTGAGGCGGACTTGACACGACACTGAAAGGCTGTTTTCTACTGGCTGAAGAGTTAAGAACCAAGTGTTATAGTCTCAAATGAAAGGATATGTCACTTGAGATGACATTGAGTAAATTTATTCACTCAGAGGGCTGTGGCCCTTTGGAATTCTCTACCCCTCAGTTCTTCAGTATTTTCAAAGTTGGGATTATATACATGGATATGGACTAAAGAGCTGAACTCGAGGTGAGATGAGAGTGATTGCCCATGACATCAGGGCATCAAGGAGCCCCAGCAAAACTGAAGTCAATGGGAATTGTGGGAAAACGGCACTGGTTAGAATCATACCTGGCACAAAGGAAGATGGTTGTGGTTGTTGGAGGTTAATCATCTCAGTCCCAGGACATCTCTGCAGGAGTTCCTCAGGGTAGTGTTCTAGACCCAGCCATCTTCAGCTATACCTTCTCAATTACCTTCTCTCCATCATAAGGACAGTTATGGATGATTGTACAATGTTTGCGATTATTTGGGACTCCTCAGATAATAAAGTAGTCCGCGTTCATATGCAGCAAGACCTGGACAACATTCAGGCTTAGGCTGATAAGTGGGGAGTAACATTCATGCCACACAAATGCCAGGCAATGACTATTTCCAACACTAGAGAAGCCACTTCATTGTTGTGTTAATGTAAGCCTGCTTGTGACAGTAATAAATAAACTTTACTTTAAAACTTTACTGACCAACTCCCCTTGACACTGAATGGCATTACCATCGCTGTACCTCTACTATCAACATCCTAGGATTTGCCATTGACCAGAAATTGAATTGGACTAGCCATATAAATACTGTGGCTCCAAATGCAGGTGAGAGGCTGGGAATTCTGCAGAGAGTAACTCATCTCCTGACCCCTCTCCCCCCCTCCCCAAAAGCCTATCCACCATCTACTAGTCAGAAGTATGATGGAATACTCTCCACTTGCCTGGATAAGTGCAGCTCCAACAATACTCAAGACACTTGACACCATTCAGGATAAAAGCTGCCTTTTTGATTGGCACCCCATCCACCATTTTAAATATTCACTCTCTCTATCAGTGGTGCACAGTGGAAGCAGCGTATACCATCTACAAGATGCACTGCAGCAACTCACCAAGGCTCCTTCAACAGCACCTTCCAAATGTATGACATCTACCAGCTAGAAGGACAAGGGCAGCAGATGCATGGGAACACCACCACCTGAAAGTTCTCCTACAAGCCACATATAATTCTTACTTGGAACTATAGCACCGTTCCTTCATTGTCACTGGTTCAAAATCCTGGAATTCCCTCCCTCGCAGCACTGTGGTTGCACCGTTATCACATAGAACAGTCCAAGAATGCAGCTTATCATCAGCTACTCAAGGTCAATTAGGGATGGTCAACAAATCCTGGCTTTGGCTGCACATCCACGTTCCATGATTGAATTAAAGAAGAATTGAGTAAACATAGTGGGATCAGAGTATTATTGTGAAAAGGGATCACCGAGGCAGCATAGGGAGCTAGAGAGAGACTGGCAGCTTCAGAAATAATAGATATCCCTCAATAAACAATGCAGTAATTAAATACACACACGCACAGACATTATTACTACAGTGAGAGAGAGGAAGGGAGAATTTGGTGACAGAGAATCCATTATCTCTAAAATTAGTCTGTCACGGGAGTTAGATTGGAGATAAAATACCACTCATATCTAGTGGAGGGCCACAATCAGTGAGACAAAACAGACAGGGACAATATTACCTACATCAATTAGAGTGCTAAAGCATTTAATTATTGTATGGTTAAAGCAGATCCAGCATAGACATCACTCCATATAGTTAGGAGCAGGGTGAGGAAATTCAATAAGGTATAATTATATACAAGTAAATTCGTGCTTCCAGAGGTGAGGCACACACAAAATCTGGTTTAGAGACAGGACTACAACGTATAACGTTGATTCACAATCTTACACTGCATTCAAGCACTGCTCCTTGTTGGGCGTGCAGGATCTGTGAGTCTGTGGTTAAAACAGTTCTACAATATTCCTTTACCTCAGTATTTATCTGGAGACATTCCTTAAACAGTCACTAAGTAATTGGCAGGTTGCTCCAACACAGTGTCGTGGATAACATTGTAAACAGGAACTAAACCACTGCTTGTGTTAACTTTGAATGGTTATTTCAGACATCACCGTACACAAAGGACTCCAGACAAGTATATGCAAATAACTGACAGGGGTTTATCCAGTTCAATTAACAGGAATTTTGTACTATTGCATAGCGAGTAGCCACATCCTGCTGAACAAACAGGAACTGTACAATTACACAATGAGCAATTGTCACCATGCTGAATTAACAGAAACTCTATAAATCATCCAGGGGGAAGAAAACTCCATGAAGTTACACAGGGGGAGAAGGTATTTTGGGTGCTGTTGGTCTAATGTTTAAGGTTACAAGTCATGTTTCTGCTATGAGGCATTTGCAAACTCATAGATCGTAAATTCTTTCATGAACCAGAGCAATTGGGCAGAATAATGGAATGCCCAATTAATGCCTACTTTGCATTATAAATGTTCATTGGCATATCTAACTGAGAGCCTGGGGTTATTGTATTATTGCAGCTGGACGTTGGCTTGTCATATAAAATGCCTCTAAATAAAAGTGTTTAGTTCTTCACCTGTGAGTAACCTGATTTTAAATCACTGAAAATGATTTAAGAACTAACTATGCTACTTACTAGTTTCAGTGGGGTATCTTAGTCAGTTTTAATAAGTATTTCTAACATATAAAACTTTCGAAATGTGCCTATTGAACGCCAGTGTGCCGAAGAAAATGTGCTCAATATGAAGATCCTCATGAAACAGTCATAAACAGGCAGAATCAGCTGAAACTTGCCATCTTACTTCAAGCTAGGGGCATGGCCAGTTTTGAGGGAAAGAAAACAACCAACAGGTCAGATCTAAGCTCTGCAGTCCTATCACATCCAGTTGTGAATGGTTAGTGGAGAATTAAACATCTCTCTGGAGGAGGAGACTCCACATGTATCCCCTCCCTCATTAATGGAGGACCACAGCACATCAGTTCAAAAGATAAGGCTGAAGCATTCACAACAACCTTCAGTCAGAAGTGCCAAGTGGATGATCCATCTTGGCCTCCTCCGGAGGTCCCCAGCATCACAGATGTCAGTCTTCAGACAATTTGATTCACTCTACGTGATATCAAGAAATGGCTGAAGGCACTAGATTCTACAAAGGCTACAGACCCTGCCAATATCCCAATAATAGCACTGAAGACTTGTTCTCCAGAAATTGCCACATCCCTGCTTCATTACAGCTACAATGCTGGCATCTACCTCGCAATGTCATGCACACAAGAAACAGAACAAATCCAACCCAGCCAACTATCGCCTCTTCACTCTACTCTCAATCATCAGTAAAGTGATGGAAGGGATTATCAACAGTGCTATCAAGCAGCACTTGCTTGGCAATAACCTGCTCACTGACATTCAGTTTGCATTCCGCCAGGGTCACTCAGCTCCTGACCTCATTGCAGCCTTGGTTGAAACATGGACAAAAGAGCTGAATGCCAGAGGTGAAGAGTGACTGCCCTTGACATCAAGGCCGCATTTGACTGAGTGTGGCATCAAGGGGCCCTAGCAAAACTGGAGTCAATGGGAATGAGGGGAAAAACCCTTGGTTGGTTGGAGTCATACCTGGCACAAAGGAAGATGGTTGTGGTGGTTCGAGGTCAATCACCTCAGCTCCAGACTTCACTGCAGGAGAGTTCCTCAGGGTAGCACCTTCAGCTGCTTCATCAATGACCTTCCTTTCATCATAAGGTCAGAAGTGGGGATGTTCGCTGATGACTGCACAATGTTCAGTACCATTCGCGACTCTTCAGCTATCGAAGCAGTCCATGTCCAAATGCAGAAAGACCTGGACAAATCCAGGCTTGGGCTGAAAGTAACATTTATGCCACAAAAGTGCCAGGCAACGACCATCTCCAACAAGGGAGAATCTAAGCATCATCCCTTGACATTCAATGGCATTACCATCGCTGAATCCGCCTCTATCAACATCCTGAGGGTTACAAGAAACTCAAATGGACTAGCTGTATAAATATTGCGGCTACTAGAGCAGGTCAAAGGCTAGGAATCCTGTGGCGAGTAACTCATCTCCTGACTCCCGAAAGCCTGTCCATCTACAAGACACAAGTCAGGAGTGTGGTGGAATACTCTCCACTTGCGTGGATGAGTGTAGCTCCAACAATGCTCAAGAAGACACCATACAGGACAAAACAGCCCACTTGGTTGCTATCCCTTCCACAAATATTCAATCCCTCCATCACCGACGAATAGTGGCAGCCATGTGTACCATCTACAAGATGCACTGCTGGAACTCACCAAGGTTCCTTAGTTAGCACCTTCCAAACCCACAACCACTGCCATCTAGAAGGACAACCAGCAGATACCTGGGAACATCATCACCTGGAGGATTCCTTCCAAGTCACTCACCATCTTGACTTGGAAATATATTATCATTCCTTCACTGTCACTGGGTCAAAATCCTGGAATTTCATCCCCAATAGCACTGTGGATGTACCTACACCCGAGGAACTGCAGAGGTTAAAGAAGGAAGCCTTTCACCTTCAAAGATAAGAGGGTGGGACCAAAAGGTCCAGATAATCCTAATGTCAAGGGATATACAGAATTGGATAAGGAAAAGAAAGGGAAGCTTAAGGCAGATATAGGGGCTCAAAACAATGGATGCCCTAGAGGTGTACAGAAAGTGCAGGGGAAAAGAAATTAGGAGAACGAAGAGAGGGCATTAAAAAAATTGGCGTGTCAAATAAAGGAAAATCCCAAGGTGGTTCATGAGTATATTAAGGGCAAGAGGGTAACCAGGGACTGAGTAGGGCCCATTATGGACCAAAGTGGCAACCTGTGTGTGTGGAGCCTGGTGAGATACTAAATTAGCATTTTACATCTGTGTTCATGATGGAGAAGGACAATGTAGGTATAGAAAACAGGGAGGGGACTGAGATGTAATTGAATAAATTAGCATTGAGAGGGAAGAGGTGTTAGCGGTTTTAGTGGGCTTAAAGTGGATAAATCCCCAGATAAGATGCATCCTAGATTGCTGTGTGAGGCAAGGGAGGAGATTATAGGGGCTCTGACGCTAATTTTCAAATCCTTTTCGGCCACGGGAAAGGTGCCAGAGGACTGGAAGACAGCTAATGTGGTGCCATTATTCAAGAAGGGAAGTAGGAAAAATGAGGTAATTAGAGGTCAGTGAATCTAACATCAGTGGTAGGGAAAATATTGGAAAATATTCTGAGGGACAGAATTAGTCTCCAATTGGAGAGGCAAGAATTATTCAAGGATAGTCAGCATGGCTTTGTCAGAAGGAGTTCATGTCCAACAAATTGGATTGAATTTTCCAAGGAGGTGACTAGGTGTATAGGTGAGGGCAGTGCAGTTGATATAGTCTACATGGACTTCAGTAAAGCTTTTGACAAGGTCCCACATGGGAGACTGGTCAAGAAGATAAAAACCCATGGGAACCAGGGTAATCTGGCAAATTGGATCCAAAGTTGGCTTTGCGGCAGGAGGTAGATGGTGATAGTTGAAGGTTGTTTTTGTGACTGGAAGCCTGTGTCCTGTGGTATACCACAGGGATCAGTGCTGGGTCTCTTGCTGTTTATTGTGTACATTAATCATCTAGATGTAAATGTGGGGGTACGATCAGTAAGTTCGCAGATAACACGAAACTTGGTGGTGTGGTAAATAGTGAGGAGGAAAGCCTTAGATTACAAGACAATATAGATGGCCTGGTCAGGTAGGCAGAACAGTGACAAATGGAATTTAGCCCTGAAAAGTGTGAGGTGATGTACTTTAGGAGGAGTAACAAGGCAAAGGAATACACCATGAACAGTAGGATGCTAGGAAGTAGGGATGAACAGAGAGTACATGTCCAAAGACCCAGAAGGCAGCAGGACAGGTAGATAAGGTGGTGAAGAAGGCAAATGGAATTTTTGCCTTCGTTATCCAAGGCATAGACCATAAGTGCAGGGATACTGTGCTGCAGCTGTATAAAATGCTTGTTGGGCCACAGCTAGAGTACTAAGTGCCGTTCTGGTCACCACACTATAGGAAAGATGTGGTTACCTAGAAAGGTGCAAAGGACATTCACTAAGATGTTGTTTGGGCTGGAGCGTTTCAGCTATCAGAAGAGGCTGATCAGGCTGGGGTTGTTTTCCTTGGAGCAAAGAAGGCTGAGGGTGGGCCTGATTGAGGTATACAAAATTATGAGGGACATAGATAGGGTAGATAGGAAGAAACTTTTCCCTTTAGTAGAGGGGTCAATAATAGATTTAACATAAGGGGCAGAAGATTTAGAGGGGATTTGAGGAAAAGTGTTTTCGCCCAGGGGGAGGTGGGAATCTGGAACTCACTGCCTGAAAGGGTGATAGAAGTAAGAACCCTCACAACATTTAAGAAGCATTGAGTTAAACACTTGAACCATAAGATAAAAGGCTACGGGCCAAGTACTGGAAAATGGGATGAGAATAGATAGGTGCTTGATGGCCAGCACAGACCCAATGGACCGAAGGGCCTCTTTCTGTGCTGTAAAACACTGACTCTTCTCAAGGGCAACTAGGGATGGGCAATAAATGCTGGTCTAGCATTTACACATCCCGTAAATGAATAAAAACAAATATAGAGAACAAAGAAGGAACTTCATGGTAAAGCACTGCTGAAGAATTATACACAAATTAATTCTAGCTGCTAATTTACAACCTAGCATTAAAGCATGGTCATGCGTAAGGAATCTCTGAGCAGTGCATAAACCACTGCACAGAAATCACTGTAAAGTGTCTTGAACTGCATTACCACACACCTAAACAGCATGCCAAAAGTTAGAATGAGTAAAGTGCAATGGAATAGATACCGATTGGTCCCACCTGACAATAGAGAGCATAGGAGCAGGTGTGGACTATTCGACCTGTGCTCCAGCATTCAGCACAATCATAGCTGATCATCTACCTCAAGGCCACTTTCCCACACTATATCCATATCCCTTCATGTCATTAGTATTCAGAAATCTATCCATTTCTGTCAGAACATGCTCAATGATTGACCTTCCACAGCCATCTGGGGTAGAGAATTCCAAAGAGTCACCACCCTATCCTCAGTCGTTCTCTACTGAGGAAATGGAGAGGATGCATTGAGTTTCCTGAAGGCTTGCGACCATGACAAGATTTTATCAGAACTTCTACTAGACTCTGGAAGGATGAGCATAAAATGGTGATCATTCTTTGTGTTTCTGTGTTATCCACGAGCAAACACAAGAGAAAATTAGGTGATAGCTATACTGAAAACCAGGAAACAGTCCATCCCAGCTAGCTGCTCTCTTAGATCACTTCTGAACTGTGACTGTGGCTTCAAAAGTGTCTAATTTTGTGAACAATTGTGCTCACAGTTGATCAGTCTTTCAAGGATGGGTAGGCTTCAGAGTAAATAGGACACTTGTGACCAGGCTCTTTTGCTTACCACCGATATAGAAAATAGTTTCTAAAAGAAGGAGAAGGCAGCAACTGGGTCTCTTGATCTGAGAGCACCAACATGTTAAAGTCAAAGGTAAATTACTGCGGATTATAGAATCATAGAATCCTACAGTGCAGAAGGAGGCCATTCGGCCCATTAATTTGGAGCTTGGATTAGTACTTGGAACTATGGTGTTGTTGCTATTCCAGAGACTTGGTTAAGGGAAGGACAGGATTGGCAACTTAACATTCCAGGATACAGATGTTTCAGGAGGGATAGAGGAGGATGTAAAAGGGGTGGGGGAGTTGCACTATTGGTTAAGGAGAACATCACAGCTGTACTCCGGGAGGACACCTCAGAGGGCTCATACAACGAGGCAATATGGGTAGAGCTCAGGAAGAGGAAAGGTGTAGTCACAATGTTGGGGGTTTACTGTAGGCCACCCAACTGCCAGTGGGAGACTGAGGAACAGATATGTAGGCAGATTTTGGCAAAGTGTAAAAGTAACAGGGTTGTTGTGGTGGGAGATTTTAATTTCCCCTATATTGACTGGGACTCACTTAGTGCTAGCAGCGTGGATGGGGCAGAGTTTGTAAGGAACATCCAGGAGGGCTTCCTGAAACAGTATGTAAAGTGTCCAACTAGGGAAGGGGCCATACTGGACCTGGTATTGGGGAATGAGCCCGGCCAGGTGGTCGATGTTTCAGTAGGGGAGCAGTTCGGGAACAGTGACCACAATTCAGTAAACTTTAAGGTATTGATGGATAAGGATAAGTGTAGTCCTCAAGTTAAGGTGCTAAATTGGGGGAAGGCTAATTCCAACAATATTAGGAACTGAAGAATGTAGATTGGGGGCAGATGTTTGAGGGCAAATCAACATCTGGCATGTGGGATGTAAGTTGATAGGGATTCAGGACCGGCACATTCCTGTAAGGATGAAGGAAAAGTATGGCAACTTTTGGGAACCTTGGATAACGAGAACTATTTTGAGCCTAGTCAGAGAAAAAGGAAGCATTTGTCAAAGGTAGGAGGCTGGGAACGCACGAAGCAAATGTGGAATACAAGGAAAGTAGAAAGAAACTTAAGCAAGGAGTAAGAAGGCGTAAAACGGGTCATGAAAAAGTATTGGCCAGCAGGATTAAGGAAAATCCCAAGGCTTTTTATGCATATATAAAGAGCAAGAGGGTAGCCAGGAAGAGGGTTGGCCCACTCAAGGACAAGGGAGGGAATCTATGCGTGGAGCCAGAGGAAATGGGTGCGGTATTAAATGAGTACTTTGCGTCAGTATTCACCAAAGAGAAGGACTTGGTGGATGATGAGTCTGGGAAAGGATGTGTAGATAGTTTTAGTCATGTTGAGATCAAAAAGGAGGAGGTATTTGGGTTCTTGAGAAACATTAAGGTAGACAAGTCCCCAAGGCGTGATGGGATATACCCCAGAATACTGAGAGAGGCAAGGGAGGAAATTGCTGGGGCCTTGAGAGAAATCTTTGTATCCTCATTGGTTACAGGGGAGGTCCCAGAGGATTGGAGAATAGCCAATGTTGTTCCTTTGTTTAAGAAGGGTAGCAAGAATAATCCAGGTAATTACAGGCCGGTGAGCCTTACATCAGTGGTAGGGAAATTATTGGAGAGGATTCTTCAAGAGAGGCTTTATTCCCACTTGGAAATAAGTGGACGTATTAGTGAGAGGCAACATGGTTTTGTGAAGGGGAGGTCGTGTCTCATGAACTTGATCGAGTTTTTCGAGGAAGTGACGAAGTTGATTGATGAGGGTAGGGCAGTAGATGTTGTCTGCATGGACTACAGTAAGGCCTTTGACAAGGTCCCTCATGGCAGACTGGTGCAGAAGGTGAAGTCGCATGGAATCAGAGGTGAGCTGGCAAGATGGATACAAAATTGGCTCGGTCAAAGAAGACAGAGGGTAGCAGTGGAAGGGTGCGTTTCTGAATGGAGGGCTGTGACAAGTGGTGTTCCTCAGGGATCAGTGCTGGGACCTTTGCTGTTTGTAATATATATAAATGATTTGGAGGAAAAGTAACTGGATTGGTTAGTAAGTTTGCGGACAACACAAAGGTTGGTGGATTTGCGGATAGCGATGAGGACCATCAGAGGATACAGCAGGATATAGATCAGTTGGAGACTTGGGCGGAGAGATGGCAGATGGAGTTTAATCTGGACAAATGTGAGGTAATGCATTTTGGAAGGTCTAATACAGATAGGAAATATACAGTAAATGAGTAGTGATAGGCAAAGGGATCTGGGTGTACAGGTACACAGGTCACTGAAAGTGGCAATGCAGGTGAAGAAGGTAGTCAAGAATGCTTACCTTCATCGGCCGGGGTATTGAGTTTAAAAATTGGCAAGTCATGTTGCAGCTTTATAGAACCTTAGTTAAGCTGCCCTTGGAATATAGTGTTCAATTCTGGTCGCCACACTACCAGAAGGATGTGAAGGCTTTGGAGAGGGTAAAGAAAAGATTTACCAGGATGTTGCCTGGTATGGAGGGCATTAGCTATGAAGAGAGGTTGGAGAAACTTGGTTTGTTCTCACTGGAGCGACAGAGATTGAGAGGAGACCTGATAGAAGTCTACAAGATTATGAGAGGCATGGACAGAGTGGATAGTCAGAAGCTTTTGCCCAGGGTGGAAGCGTCAATTACTAGGGGGCATAGGTTTAAGGTGCGAGGGACAAGGTTTAAAGGAGATGTACGAGGCAGATGTTTTTTACACAGAGAGTGGTGGGTGCTGGAACTCGTTGCTGGGGGAGGTAGTGGAAGTGGATATGGTAGTGACTTTTAAGGGGCATCTTGACAAGTACATGAACAGGATGGGAATAGAGGGATACGGTCCAGAAGGGTAGAGGGTTTTAGTTAAGTCGGGCAGCATGGTCGTTGCAGACTTGGAGGGCCGAAGGGCCTGTTCCTGTGCTGCAATTTTCTTTGTTCTTTGAGTCTGCACCTACCACAATCCCACCCAGGCCCCATCCCAAAAACCCCATGCATTTACCCTAGTTAGTCCCCCGACCCTAAGGGGCAATTTAGTATGGCCAATACACCTAACCCGCACATCTTTGTACTAAGGGAGGAAACCGGAGCACCTGGAGGAAACCCACGCAGACACGGGGAGAATGTGCAAACTCCACACAGACAGTGACCCAAGCCAGGAATTGAACCCGCGTCCCTGGCGCTGTGAGGCAGCAGTGCTAACTACTGTGCCACCGTGCTGCCCATGCTAGAATGCTGGAATCTGAAATAAAAACAGAAAATGTTGGAAAATCTCAGCAGGTCTGGCAGCATCTGTGGAGAAAAAGTATCCAAAATCTCGCTTTCCATTTCATTTTCTTGCCCCCCCACTCCCCTCTCCCACCTCACTCGGGCCAACTGCTACATTCCTCAGGTTGTGCTTTGACACTGTGCACCTGTGTTCTGCCATTCTGATCTCTTAACAGACACTCTTAGCACCTTTCTCAGCTGTTATCATCACCATTTACATTCCGTTTGTCTTTTTGTCTATGCCATTCCTATCTATTACAACCCCCACCCCACCCTCATAGTATAAACCGTATCTAATTTTCCTTGTCTTCAGCTCTGACAAAGGCTCATCCTGACTCAAAACGTTGGCTCTATTCTCTCTCCACAGATGCTGTCAGACCTGCTGAGATTTTCCAGCATTTTCTGTCGAAGATGTCAAAGTCATTATTCTGATGAGTTGTTATAGCCACAGAGATATGTTTTGACTCAGGCAATTCCAGATGATGTTACACCAGAAGCGCAACACTTTGAAAGTCCAGAATGATGGACTGCTCCAGAGATCTGTTATTGTTGCAATTCTTTAACATAGTTGCAAATGATACATCTCTAGAATTCTCCAGCCCATTCACACAGGTAGTTGACATCTGCCTGGCTTCAAGAGATAGAGACTTCAAAAAAGTTTGAGCACAATTTGAATCAAGACATTGGAAAAAGTGGATCGAGTGTGTCAAAGACTGTACTGTCATGATTCTACCTTAATGATGTCAATGTTTCAGCGGAACTCAACATTTTGTGGATGGAGAATAGCAGGGACATAGCTGAATACCGATGTATCTCGGAGTAACTCTAGATCAAACACTTGCCGACAAAGACAACCTCACCATGTTAGATCAGAGCATTAACAGCAGAAAATGCCTCCAAAATAAACATGACGATGCAACTTGGGGAGCTAATGCACAAAGGTGTTCAGCTCATCATTACCTCTGCTAATTTGGGAGAATAATGCACTTGTTGTGAATTTAAATTCTTTCCACAAAAAACTATTGAAAATAATGCCTACTTTTCGGCCAACAAAAGCCAAATGGTTACTAGTCCTCTCAAATATTTAGACTCCTAATATCAGGTATCATAATGCAGCAAAGAACTCCTCAAGAGAAAACAGGAGATGACGCAATTACCACTTTTCAATTTTATATGGAATACTTTTCACCAGTGACATCAGAATAAAACAAATCTGGATGAGCCTACCAATCATCTCCAGGTTAGATAGTGCCTCATTATGGCAGACTGAATGGGGATAAGCTACTCCTCCAGAAGAAACTCCTTCCCCATTACCAAGCCTAGTAAGAGAGGCTGGCCTTATGCTGCTGTTCCATTTCTGGGGCATTCTTTGGATGAGGAGTGGTAAGATGTGTGGTAAATGGCCATTCTTGAGGACTCTGGAATGCCCTGTGTACACACAGTAAGAAGTTTGACAACACCAGGTTAAAGTTCAACAGGTTTATTGTTAAACTTCTTACTGTGTTTACCCCAGTCCAACGCCGGCATCTCCACATCATGCCCTGTGTAGCCATGGTGCAGCTGAGGATGCCATACATCCACTGAGTGGCTCCTTCATTCCCACTGACCTACCAGAGGGAATGGCCAGACTCCACAATGTTGATCCTGAGGCCACTGAAGGACTAACACATGTATGATGCCTACCAAGCCCCTTGATACTACCCACCTTTTTGATTTATGGCTTGTTTTGAATTCTGCCCTCTCCAATCTTTACCATGGTACCATGTCTGCATTCTCAAATAACTTTTTGCCTCTATTGATAAGTAATCTCCAGGATTGTCAGTTTTAAAAATCATTTCTCTGTAATCTCCCCCAGAGCACTGATTTTTAATCTTTCTCTGATTGTTGACTCTAAGAACTTTCTCTTTCTAATTATTGATCAATACCCTTGTGTTACTCATCTGCGATCACCTTTTCTCCCCAATAATTGATCTGCAATATATGATCAATGATCTGTCTCTCATTAAGATTCATTTACCTCTTATTTTGTTCTGGTTATCCGTCAGTAAATGCTACTCATAATTTGGTTGAGTTTCTGATTTTCACACTTCCTGATCTCTGTGATTATTAGCCTGTAACATTCAATCATGAATCTTGCTCCAATTATTGATCAGTAATGCTTGTGATACTTAGTCTGTCTCAGGAAACAGGGGGATGGGGGTAGGCACATCATGTAATCTTCAGTGATGAATGAGTTCCAACATTCAGGGCTTATTGTTAAAACTGGACGTGTTATGAGACCATAAGAGACCATATGATATAGGAGCAGAATTAGGCTATTTGGCCCATTGAGTCTGCTCCAACATTCGATGATGGCAGATATGTTTCTCAACCCCATTCTCTCTCACCAATCACGAACCTATCTATCTCTGTCTTAAATGCACTCAATGACATGGCCTCCACAGCCTTCTGTGGCAATGAATTCCACAGATTCACCACCCTGTGGCTGAAGAAATTCCTCCTCATCTTGGTTCTAAAAGTGTCATGCCCTCAGATCCTGGTCTCTCCCACTAATGGAAACCTCTTCCTCACATCCACTCTATCCACATGTATTGTTATTCTACATGGTGTCGCCTTTCCTCCTCTATGAACGGTATGCTTTGTCTGTATAGCGTGCAAGAAACAATACTTTTGACTGGACACTAATACATGTGACAATAATAAGTCAAATCAAATCATTACCTGTTGTGGTTTAGGTCAGGGAAAAGTTTATAAAGCAGCTTTTTGGCTTGAACACCTTTAGAAAAGCCCAAAGCTGGAGCAACACTAATGATCAGTGAGTGTAGCCCTCTTCCTCTACCTGATAATTGAATAGCATTCACTCACTTTGATCACTAATCAGCAACAAAGTAACTGCATCCCAGCCATAAAACTCCCCAGAAAGGTTGAGATGTTGCCACTCTCACCCATTGCTTTTTGCCTATTGATGTTTAAGTTGGAGTTTATTTATTAGTCACAAGTAGACTTACATTAACACTGCAATGAAGTTGCTGTGAAAATCCCCAGGTTATTTTTCTCAGGGATCTTTCTCTCTCTCATTACTGCTGAGGTGCCAGTCTTACCGTAGCGTCCTGGCCCGCGTAGTGTCCGATCACCCGGGCGCCTCCCGGGTGCCTCTTGCTGAACTCGCTGATATCATAGACCTTCCTGCGGATCACCAGCCAGCGGTCGCTGCGGCTGCAGTGTCTCTGCACCTCCTCCCAGGTGAAGAACCTGTCCCGGCCGCACTCCGTGCCCATCACCCGGGCTGTGTCTCCCTCCCTGCCCGGCCGGCCTGTCTCTCAATCTCTCCCCCCTCACTCCCCGGCCAGCCTGTGTGTCAGATCCCGAGCGCTCTGTCGGCTCCCTCTGCCTCGCATCCCCTCCCCTGCGGTCCCCCTTCCCCAGCCGGTTCGCCCCAACTTCAGCACCACATCCAGCAACAAGATCCGGGAGATCCCGCCCCTTTCCACACGGTATTGGATCATTCCCGCATCAGTCACGGTGATTATCCGCAGCGATTGGTCCCAGGGGCTGTCAATCAGATGAGCTGCTCCGCTATTGGCGAACATCCTGGGCGGGAGTCAACCCCTTCCCACATCCTATTTGTCGAGAGAGGAGCCCATTCACGAAATGGCAATTGCTATTGGCTGATTCTGCAGCACGCGGTTCAGGCATTGTCTTTCATTGGTGGATGCATGGACATCAGATGTCCTGAGAGAATGAATGGAGTGTATCCATGAGAGTGAGGGAGTGTATCCATCTCTGTGTTGCCCAATGTCGGCTGCAATCACTCAGTCTCAATTATTCAGATCACAGTCTGTCAGCTTGCCAGGAAACAAGATGGGGTGGGACTTGAAGGCACTTCAGATGCTAAAGAATTTAAGGCTACAATCTGGCTTTAAAAATCATAGAATCCCTACAGTGCAGAAGATACCATTCGGCCCATCGAGCCTGCCCCGACAACAGCCCCACCCAGGCCCTATCCCCGTAACCCCACAGTTGTAGAAGCTCTTTGGAACACATAAAGGGCAAAAGAGTAACTGGGGAGAGAGTAGGACCTCTTAAGGATCAACAAGGTCATCTACGTGCAGATCCACAAGAGATGGATGAGATCCTAAATGAATATTTCTCATCAGTGTTCACTGTTGAGAAAAGCATGGATGTTAGGGAACTTGGGGTAATAAATAGTGATGTCTTGAGGAATGTACATCTAACAGAGAAGGAGGTGCTAGAAGTCTTAAGCGCATCAAGGTAGATAAGTCTCCGGGACCTGATGAAGTATATCCCAGGACATTGTGGGAGGCGAGAGAGGAAATTGTAGGTCCTCTAGCAGAGATATTTGAATCATCGATAGTCACAGGTGAGGTGGCTGAAGATTGGAGGGTAGCAAATGTTGTGCCTTTATCTAAGAAGGGCTGGGAACTACAGGTTGTGAGCCTCACATCTGTAGTGGGTAAGTTCTTAGAAGGCATTTTCAGAGACAGGATCTACAGGCATTTAGAGACACAAGGACTGATTAGGGACAGTGGGCATGGCTTTGTGAGTGGAAAATCATGTCTCACAAATTTGATTGAGTTTTTTAAAGGGGTAACCAAGAAGGTAGATGAGGGCAGTGCAGATCATGTTGTCTACATGGACCTTAGCAAGGCCTTTGACAAGGTTCCACATGTTAGGTTGTTGCATAAGGTTAAATCTCATGGGATCCAGGGTGAGGTAGCCAAATGGATACAAAATTGGCTTGATGACAGAAGACAGAGGGTGGTTGTAGAGGGTTCAAAGTGGAGTCACAGGTGAACAGAGTGGTGAAGAAGGCATTCGGCATACTTGGTTTCATTGATCAGAACATTGAATACAGGAATTGGAACGTCTTGTTGAAGTTGTACAAGACATGGAATACTGTGTACAGTTCTGGTCACCCTATTATAGAAAGGATATTATTAAACTAGAAAGAGTGCAGAAAAGGGAAGAGATACAAAAGGGTCCAGAGGGGCAATTTTTTCACACAGAGGGTGGTGAGTGTCTGGAATAAGCTACCAAAAGTAGTAGTAGAGGCGGGTACAATTTTGTCTTTTAAAAAGCATTTAGACAGTTACACGGGTAAAATGGATATAGAGGGATATGGGCCAAATGCGGGCAATTGGAACTAGCTTAGGGGTTAAAAAAAGAGATGGCATGGACAAGTTGGGCTGAAGGGCTTGTTTCCATGCTGTAAACCTCTATGACTCTATATTTACCCTGCTAACCCCCCCCCGACACTAAGGGACAATTTTAGCATGGCTAATCCACCTAACCCACACATCTTTGGAGTGTGGAAGGAAACCAGAGCACCCGGAGGAAACCCACGCAGACACAGGGAGAATGTGCAAACTCCATACACTCCCCAGGGCTGGAATTGAACCCAGGTCCCGTGAGGCAGCAGTGCTAACTACTGTGCCATTGCGCCGCCCACAGACTCACAGAGTCAAAATACTCACAGACAATAAAAAATAAACATTGAGACAGAATTTAATATTTGTCCTTTTTTCACTCCTGTCTCACTAGATCACATCCCTCAGAAATGTGGCAATGTTTCCCATAGAGAGAATTCCTGTGAAACAGAATAACTTCAATACACCAGCTAATTTGTCACAGTCAGATCCCAACAGTGAGATCAAACATGTCAATCTAGAAAACTAAGGAGTAGCTGCAAATCACCCCCACCACAAAACCTTGGTTTTTAGTATGTGAAAGCAGCTGACTTTGTAGCTGAATTGTAAATGCTGGAAATCTGATATCAAAATGAAATATTGGAGATAAGAAAATGAGAATGATACATTCTGATATATCACCCTTCACCGCAATAAAGGTAGGCATTTTATTAAGTTTATTTATTTATTAGTCACAAGTAAGGCTTACATTAACACTGCAATGAAGTTACTGTGAAATTCCCCTAATCGCCACACTCTGGCGCCTGTTTGGGTCAATGTCCCTAACCAGCATATCTTTCAGACTGTGGGAGGAAACCGGAGCACCCGGAGGAAACCCATGCAGACACAGGGAGAACGTGCAGACTCCACACAGACAGTGACCCAAGCCAGGAATCGAACCCGGGTCCCTGGCGCTGTGAGGCAGCAGTGCTAACCACTGTGCCACTGTGTCGCCCACATGGGTGCAGAAATAAGGCTGTACATGGGGGAAGGAAAGAAAAGAGAAGTAATGGATACACTAATCACATGGAGAGTTAATAGATGAAATGACTTCTAAAATATTTAATATAAAATTGAATATATAATTGAATACATTAATTAGATGGTGCAGAGATATAAAAATGGACAGAAAATTAGCAAATAATGGGAATTGAAATACATAAGTTAGAAAGTATAAGAAATAATAACCAATCAGCAGAAATGGCAAATGTATCAGATATGAAAGTAAACAAAAAATGCAAGTGGAAAAAGTCACAATAAAAAATAACACATACAACTGTGGTGTGATCTTTTGCAAGGTCCAAACTCCAAATGTTAGCTTATCTCTTCTATCCCTAAGCACTGGCAGGCCTGCTGACATTGCAAGAAAATACAGGGTGTGGTTAAAGTCTGAAGTTACTGACACCACTATTCATGAGTTTAAGCTGGTAATATTCTCCCTGCTTAATGCTGTCCCTTTCTCCCTCCACACCCTTTTGCAGGATGTGGACGATTCTCTTGTTCCCTTCTCTCCAAAGGGGCAATCCCAGAATCTTCATTCTTTTCCTAAAACCACACCCAAACTCTCTCCTCTGTTAATGAATACCTAGTAAGAAGTTTAACAACACCAGGTTACAGTCCAACAGGTTTATTTGGTAGCAAAAGCCACACAAGCTTTCGGAGCTCCAAGCCCCTTCTTCAGGTGAGTGGGAATTCTGTTCACAAACAGAGCTCCGAAAGCTTGTGTGGCTTTTGCTACCAAATAAACCTGTTGGACTTTAACCTGGTGTTGTTAAACTTCTTACTGTGTTTACCCCAGTCCAACGCCGGCATCTCCACATAATGAATACCTAAACAGTTGGTCTCAGCAGTCTATTCAATTTTTAAAATATTCGTTCATGGGATGTGAGCATCACTGGCTCGGTCAGCATTTATTGCCTCTTGTTAATTGCCCTTGAGTAGGTGTTGGTAAGCAGCCTTTTTGAACCACCTTTTGAACCACAGGGACTGTGGTCTTGCACAAGGCTGCTCGGGAGGAAGTTCCAACGTTTTGATCCAGCAATAGTGAAGGAATAACAATGTATTTCCAAGTCAGGATAATATGTGGTGGTGTTCCCATGGATCTGCTGCCCTTGTCCTCCTAGACCGTAATGGTCTTGGGTTTGGAAGGTACTGTCTGAGGAGCCTTGGTGAGTTACCGCAATGCATCGTGTAAATGGTACATATTGCTGCAGTGGTGGAGAGAGTCAATGATGTTTCATAAGGTGCTAATCAAGTGGGCTGCTTTGCCCTGGATGGAATCTAGCTTCTTGAATGTTGTTGGGGAATATTTCATCACACTCCACACTTCACAAGCTTGGTCAGGCTTTTAGGGGTTAGGATGTGAGTTACGCACCGCAGGATTCTTAGCCTTTGACTTGCTCTTGTATGCACAGTATTTATATGGCTAGTTCAGTTTTTGGTCAATAGTAACTGTTAGGGAGTTGATCATGGGGGATTCAGCGATGGTAAAACCATTGAATGACAAGGGGAGATGGTTGGGTTCTCTCTTGTTAGAGATGGTCATTGCCTGGCACTTGTGTGGCATGAATGTTACTTGCCACTTCTCAGCCCAAACCTGGATATTGTACAGGTCTTGCTGCATGTTGACATGGACTGAGGAGTGGCGGATGATACTGAACATTGTGTTCTCATCAGCAAACATCCCCACTTCTGACCTTATGATGGAAGGAAGGTAATTGATGAAACAGCTGAAGATGGTTGGGGCTAGGACACTACCCTGAGGAACTCCTGCAGTGATGTTCTGGAACTGAGATGGTTGACCTTCAACCACCACAACCATCTTCTTTTGTGCCAGATATGACTCCAACCATCAGAGTGGTTTCCCCTTGACTCCCATTTACTCCAGCTTAGCTGGGATTCCTTGATGCCATATTCGGTTAAGTGCTGCCTTGATGTTAAAGACAGCCACTCTCACCCCACCTCTGGAGTTCCACTCTTTTGGCCATGTTTGAACCAAGTCTGTAATGTCAGAATCTGAGTGACCCTGGTGGAACCCAAACTGAGCATCAGTGAGCAGGTTAGTGCTGAGTAAGTGCCACTTGATAGCATTGTTGATGACCATTTCCACCACCTTACTGATGATCAGGAGTACACTGATAGTGTGGTAACTGATCAGGATGAATTTGTTCTGTTTTTGTGTAAAGGACATACCTGAGCAATATTCCACATTGCCTGGTAGATGTCAGTGTTGTAGCTGTACTGGAACAGCTTAGCTAGGGGTGTGGAAGGTTCTAGAGCACAAGTCTCTAGTGCCACAGCTGGAATATTGTCAGGGTCTATAGCCTTTGCAGTATCCAGTGCCTTCAGCCATTTCCAGATATCATGTGATGTAAATCGAATTGGCTGAAGACTGGATGGACAGTGAAGTCCCCCATCCAGAATACATTCTGTCCCCTTGTCACCCTCAGTGCGTTTACCAAGTAGTGTTCAAAATGGAGGAGTACTGATTCATCAGATGAGGGAGATGCGGTACTTGGTAATCAGCAGGAGGTTACCTTGCCCATGTTTGACCTAATGCCTTGAGACTTCATAGGGTCCAGAAGATTTCCAGGAAATGCCCTCCTGACTGTATACCACTGTGCCACCACAACTTCTGGTGGGTCTGTCCTGTTGGTATGACAGGACATACCTAAAGGTGGTGATAGTGGTGTCTGGGATATTAGTGCTGAGTAAGTGCCACTTGATAGCATTGTTGATGACCATTTTTACCACCTTATTGATGATCAGGAGTACACTGATAGTGTGGTAATTGATCAGGCTGAATTTGTTCTGTTTTTGTGTAAAGGACATACCTGGGCAATATTCCACATTGCCTGGTAGATGGTAAGATTCCGTAAGTATGATTATGCCGAGGGGTGCTTGACCGGTCTGCGGGACAGCTCTCCAACTTGTGACAGCCATCACAATCAAAAACAATTCTATATTTATTCAATATCTACACATGTCCATTTTCTAGAAGTAGTCACTAAATAATGAACAGGAGCAAGATTACTATGTGTCATTCTTCGCCCTAATTCAGAGGCACTAAAACTGATGAACATTGCCTCAGATAAGCTAATTTAGCATGAACTTGGGACAGACTTTCCAGTTTGTATGCCTCAGTTATATTTGCCTTTACCAACCATGCATTTGACCATGAAGTTAATTGTTGCACATTACCTCTCTTAATTTCTATCCTTCTTCTTTATTTTCCTTTCAGACAAGCAATTTTGATATAAATTTGTATAGTTTTGTGTAAGGTCATATTTAAGTCTGACTTTAATTGGGTACATGACCATATAAGATTGTCAAAAAATTAAATACTATACCTGAAACTTAATCTTATTGAGCTCCATCAAATCTAAAAATTACTGAAAACTCATGTTTTTTACTGACTCCAACCTGGGTTGGTCCCATGTCTAGGATGGTAATGCATTTAATTAGTGCTATTATTAGACTAACCATGTATCCTGAGTGACCTAAATTAAACCAAATTCATAGTTAGGGGAGGGAGTGGGAAACAGATGAATGGAGAGATGGAAACACTGTTTGGCAGATGGAATGAATGAAGGAAAGAGAAAAAGAAACATTCTGTTGATGTAAATAGCAAGATTCCAGATATGAAGACTTGCATTGAGCATATGCACAAATTTATAATCTTTTAAAATTAGCATTTCATATATTTTAATTATAGATTTGATTTTACTGTTTGTGACATTAGCACACAGGTGTTTAACATAATTGTGTATTTTGCCTATTGTTTTAATGATGGCATTAATAAACTCATTAAACTAACAGAGAAAGGCGATATAACATGTTAAGGATTCAGTTGCTAATGTTGTAGCACCAGTGTTTAATAGGATTATTTAAATATATATATAAATATGTTATCACTTTTCGTGATGTTATCAAGCCATGAAGACTGCTGCTGTATCAAAGAGTTTCGTTTTTGGAACTGAAGCCTTCTCCTGTATCTGTGTCATGTACCTGTCCCAGAAGGTGTCTGGATCATGCTGCTCATCCCCAAGCTCCATTCTCTCACCTATTTGATATTGAACCTGAGGGTTCCACTCAGATCCACATATTCAGCCCATGTACCCAAGGTTGGTTCTGTCCTTGACCTCTTCCTGCTCACCGAGAGAAATGACAGCTAGGAGAGGAAAATAGGTGTGTAACAATCACCCTGCGCCAATCATATCATTCTATTCCCTCACAAGTACCTTGCACTACCTCACTCTATCCCACTCCTACAGTTACTTGTTATGTAAGCCCCCAGGTCTTCCTCAGTCAATGTGGTGCAAGTTTACTGAATTGCCTTAAGGACAGTTTCTTTTCCCTGCAATGCGAATGCTGACCTCTTCTTAGCCATCCATTTCGGCCTCCAGCTTTGCTTGTCGACAGCAGCCCGAGTCTCCAATGGTGAACAAGAACTACCTTTCCAAGTTTTCAGCCAGGCAAATCTGTTAGTAAATATGAAAGAGTACAATGTTTTGCTGAAGTTTGTAAAGTTTCCATTACAAAATTATCAACTGCTTGATTTCCCCTTGCTTTAACTTCAGAGATAAAAAGTTACATTTTAGCTATCTGTACAAATTCTCAAATACTCATTTTTTGTCCTGTCTTTGATTTTACAGACATTGACATGTTACACTCTTTAAACAATGTTTCTGCTTTGAGTTACATGATGTGATCCATCTGAAGAGAAACTTTCTAATTTATTAATCACTGATTATTATTTCTGGATTCTTACAAGGCTGTGCACGTTCTTAAGTAAAACATATACTGCCTCGTGCCGACCCTCCTTCCCCTGCCCCACACACAGTGTATACACACACACACACACATGCACACACACACATGTACACACACACACAAGCAGGCTGGATTTTCATTCTAGACATGGGTAATGAGAGTCAGGAAATTTCCTAGCTCACTGTGCCAATGTGATTTGATTCATTGTTTTTGTACAGATGCACTGAATGTTTCTACAAGTGAATATTCATGAAGGGTTGATCTCTGATTTTGATCTCTGATTTTTATTGTTATATATTAGTAAGGAAGAGAATGTTCGCCCTCGATTTAATGGGATTTCGTTCCAGGGGCCAGGTGCTAACTGGAGTCTGACATGCCAACGCAGGAAAGAGTTCGGAGACAGCCACAGGGTCTGCTAGGTTGTCTGTTGGGGCTTCGTCCCAGCTACAGTAAGAGCAATAAATGTGCCTTTGCAAAGAAGGTCTGGAGTGAGATGTCGAGGTTCATCCCGAGCAGCTCGGTGACGCAGGACTCTGTGTTTCCAGGGACGCACACCGAGACAAATATCAACTGCTGCTGGAGGGTCATCAGCTCGGTGAGGGACGCTCTTTGGCCCGCCCGAAACTTGCTGATCTTCCAGTGCAAAGATTTGTTCTCGATCGAGTGTTGCAGACAGGCACATTCCAAAGCCCAGGACCACGTGCTGAGGGACACTCTCAAGCTTGGGGCAGCCGCCGCAAAGGCACAATGGGGATAGGCCACCGTTTAAAGCCTTTCAACCAAGACAGACCGAGGGGCCAGTAACTCTTGGACTGCATAACTGTGCAACTTCATAAAAACAACAGCACACAGTGAAATGTGATGAATGTATATAGTTTTTGTTGAAGAACTGAACTGTAATAAATGTAATGTCTTGGAATACAGCACTGTAAAGTATTGTAAATATGGTTGTTTTTGGCACTGTTTATAATTATTGGAAATGTCGTTTCTGCAATGGTTTATTTGAGGATATTTATGAATAAAGTACATCTTCGAAGTAAAAAAAGCAATAAAACAGGAAGCAGCCTTCTCCTGTTACCCCCTTACTCCACACCAGTGGAAGGATGTATTGCACTAGAATGGATGCAGAGGAGATTCACCAGGATCTTGCCCAGGCTGGATAAACTGGGGCTGTTTTCCTCATGGCAGAGAAGGCCAAGGGGGGACCAAATTGAGGGGCATAGATAGGGGAGATAGGAAGAAGTTTTTATCCTTAGTAGAAGGGTCAATAACCGGGGGCATTGTTTTAAGATAAGGGGCAGGAGATTTAGAGGGGATTTGAGGAAAAACCGTTTCACCCAGAGAGTGGTGAGAATCTGGAACTCACTGCCTGAAAGGGTGGTAAATGCAGGAACCCTCACAACATTTAAGCATTTAGATGAGCACTTGAAACACCATAGACACAAGGCTATGGACCAAGTGTTGGAAAATGGGATTAGAATAGAAGCCTATGATGCCTGCATATCAGACTGGGCCCAATACGCAGACCACATGTTACTTTTTTGAGGCGAACAATATTGAGGGGACGAGAAGCCGAGAATGTTCCTTTGATTTGATTTGATTTATTATTGCCACATGTATTAGTATACAGTAAAAAGTATTGGGCCCGATTCTCCCATCGCGACCCACAGCTTTTCTGGTGGGTCTGGTCGGGAGAACCGCATCGTCGGCCTTTTTCTGGGATTTGCGCATGCGCCGGGAACGCATGCGCATCTCTCAGAGCCAGAGAACAGTCGGAGTCCAGACCACGCTGGAAACCGGCAGGAAGGGAGGTAAATCATTTGAATCTTTTTTTAATATGTTTTGCATGTGATTATCGGGAACTTGCCGGGCCCGATTGAATCTCTCACCCCGCCAGCAGTGCTTCATTCTGGCGGGGTTTAGAGTAGCTCTCCCCATTCGGGCGGCGGGGGGTGGTAGTGCCGCCTGGGCAGGGGAATCCTGGTAGTGCCAGCCTGTACCCCCTGGCACTGTCCAAGGGGCAAAGTGACCATGCTCAGGGGGCAACTTGGCATTGTCCACCGGGCATCAGGCAGTGCCAAAAGGGTGGTGAATATTGTGAGTGGGGCCTAGGGGGCGATTGATGGTGGTGGGAGGTCCCACTGCCACTCTGCAGACAGGATCAGTCTGGGCTGGAGGGAGGCCTGCAATCAGGGCAGGCTGGGGGGGAGGTGGTGGTCTGCCGGGGAGGCTGCCTCCAGGGGCGGGGTCTGACCCCAGGGGGGTCAGCAGGGGGGGGGGGTTCTGCCGGGATGAGGGGGGTGGGGGGATCGCCATTGCTTGGAGGGGTGGGCTGGACATCGGGGCGCTCCAGGGCATGGGGGGGTGGTCAGGGCTGGCCCGGGAATTGGTGTGGGGGTCGCGATCGGGCCTTGGGGGGGGGTGGGCGCTGGAGCGGCAGCACTGTGGAGGTCCTGGGCTGGCCAGTGATCGAGCTGGCCAGCAAATGGAGAGACTGACAGATCAGGGCCACTGCACATGTGCAGAGTTCCAGAACTGTCAGCCTCTGAACCCAAGATCCCAGTTGAAGCCGTCCTCATGTGTGCAGAACTAAGCCAAGTTCCACACACATGAGGACGGCCTCAACCGGGATCTTGGGTTCATGTCACACTATCTGTAATCCCCACGACTTGCCTGGGCTTGCAAAATCTCACTAACTGTCCTGGCTGGAGACAATACACATCTCTTTAACCTGTGCTTAACCCTCTCTCCACTCACATTGTCTGTACCTTTAAGACTTGTTTACCTGTAAAGACTCGCATTCCAACCATTGTTTTGTAAATTGAGTTTGTGTCTTTATATGCCCTGTTTGTGAACAGAACTCCCACTCGCCTGATCAAGGAGCTGCGCTCTGAAAGCTTGTGGCTTTTGCTACCAAATAAACCTGTTGGACTTTAACCTGGTGTTGTGAGACTTCTTAATATGCTTACCCCAGTCCAATGCCGGCATCTCCACATCATGGTTAGTGAATTAATACAGGAAGTGTATTCCTAATTTACCTTCCTTACTGACCGTTGCATGCCCTACTATGGTAACATCAAAGGTAGTCTTGGGAGGCATGGCAGCTGGAGGCTTTCAACAGCATTAAACAGAAACTTTTGCCTCTAAATTTATTGGCTCATTTTGACCTCAGAAAGGACCTTATCTTGACATGCAATGCCTTCCCTTATGGGGTTGGGGCAGTACTGACACATCTCTGGAATGGGACAGAGAAGTCTATTGTGTACACATATAGGACCCTCTCAGATGCTGAGCCGATGTATTCCCCGAGTGAGAAAGAGGAATTGGCAGTTGTCTTCAGTGACACAAAATTCCATCAATCTGTCTACAATTGATCATAGACGCTTCATCAGAGTAACTGATCATGACCATTGCTGGGACTTTTTAAAGAAGACAAGGAAATACCCTCATTGCCTCTGCCTGAATACAGTGTTGGGCCTTGTTACTGGCAGCTTATAAATACCTCCTGGAGCACTGTCCCGGGACCCGGATAGCTAACGCTGATGTACTGAGTTGTCTGTCATTGCCCATCAGCCCGGCTACGCTACCAGCTGTGGAAGAGGTTGTGATGACCCTCAAATGTTTGGACACCTTGTTGGTGTCTGCAAGGCAAATCAAGGCCTGGATGTTAAAGGACCCAGTCCTATCTAAATTAAAAAAACATCATATTACAGGGGGATTCAGAGGATGGTCCTTAGATGAAATGAACCACCACTGGACGAAGAAGGACGAGCTGCGTGTTGAAGAAGGCACCATGATCTGGGGTCTCCACGTAGTTGTCCCTTGCCCAAGGTGTCATCCAATACTTATGGAATTATACCATAGCCACCCTGGGATTTCAATGATGAGTTACCTATGGTGGCCCGACCTCGAGGCTGACATTACCGACTTGGTCAGCTGGCATGAGTCATGCCAAAAGAATCTAAAACTCCCTCCCTCAGCCTCCCTCCATCCATAGGAGTGGCCTGGTAGGCCCTGGGTGCGAGTGCATGTGGACTTTGCTGGGCCTTTTGAGGATTCCATGGTCTTAATTATGGTCGATGTGCATTCCAAATAGTTGGAGATACATCGCATGGGTTCCACCTTTTCCCATGCTACCATTGGAAACGACGACAAAGTTTCTGTACGCATGGGATATCTGAAGTTCTGGCCTCTGACAATGGCACTGCCTTTACTTGCACCAAGTTTCAGACCTTCATGTTTTCCAATGGAATCAAACACATTAGGACAGCACCTTATCACCCGCCATCAAATGGGTTGGCTGAATGAGTGGTGCAGACTTTTAAGCTCGGCATTAAGAAGGAACCCGCAGCATCCAGCAAATCTGCTGGCATAGTTTTTATTTGACTATAGGACTATCCCTCACACAATGACAGGAATCATCCCAGTGGAATTGTTAATGGGACGGAGGCTTCAAACAAGATTAAGCCTACATTTCCCAAATCTGGCGAGGAGGGTAGAGACCCAACAAGAGAACCAGAAGAAAAACGATGGTTCTGTAAGGACAGAAAGAATTTTCAAAACCAGCGATCCAGTTCATGTGAGGAAATTCGACGATAGCCTCGGCTGGGTCCCTGGGATCAAAACGGAGAAAATGGGACCTGGGTCTTATAAGTGCAGGGCAAAATTGCCTGGAAGCACCTGGATCATCTGAGGAATAGATAACTCACCTGAGTGCAGGCCTTATTACCAACCATGGGGAGAACCACTGTCAGCAACAAGCCACGACTGGATGTCGACCCCACACCTGCCCCTCTGGGTCATAAGGATACGGATTCCGAGATGGAAGCGGAAGAGACCAGCACCCCCACTGAAGCAAGGCCTCAAGAAGAACCAGTGTTGGTGGCTTTACGGCCCTTTCATTGGAAGCGAAGGTTTCTAATCCGCTTCACACTCTCTGATCCGGTCCTGCTACCAATCGATCCCAGGCTAATTGGCAAGCAGCAGAAGAGCTCCTCCTCCCTCTCCTCCACAGCGGAGGTGCGGGGGAAGAAACAGACTTGAGAGGGGGGAGGAATGTTATGATGGCTGAGGGGTATCGTCAATAGATCTCCCGATGAGCCTTGTAGAATACTCCCTTATTAGACAAGTGAAGCCTCGCCAAACAGGGAAGCAGCAGTGGGGGAGTTCAAACCAGCTGACTCCACTAAGACCAGCAGTCGAAAGACTTGGGGCTGACCTGTACACTGCAGCTGCTGAACGGCATTTCAAACACACTGTAAATAAAGGGTGATTGGTGGTGGAAAGCTGACGAGAGGCTGAATATATTACGTAAATTTATTATAGACGTTATCAACATGTGTTCAGCGAGTCTGGGACTCAAATGGTTTGTAACCATTTATGTGCTGATTGTCTGGTTCTCTCTGGGGAGGAAAACTCCTGGCCCTCACAAATGGGGAACAGTCATGTTGGCCTCACCAGTATAACCAGCCTGGCGTCTTGGCAATGCCCACTGGGCAGTGCCAGAGGGTGAGGCCTGAAGTAGGCAGGGCCTGCAGGGGTGTGGCCTGAAGAGGTGGGGCCAGGTTGAGGCTGCCTGATTGGGGAGGGGTGGCCTGCTGCACATTCTGCAGCTGTGATTGGTGGGGTGGGGGTTGGGGGGCCCGCTGCCGCTCAGCATGTGATCCGTGGAGGAGGGAGGGGGGCCCATTGCCCTCTACATGTGATCAATGGGTGAGAGTGGGGGAGAGTGCGGGAGAGTGGGGGAGAGGCCCACTGCCACTCTGCAGGCGATAGGTGGGGGGAAGGTGCGCGATCGGTCTGGGTAGTGGGTAGGGTGCGGCGGGGGCGATATTTCCGGGCGGTGTGAGGCTCGTGATTGGCAGTGAGCCCCTGCGATAGCTGGAGGGGAGGGGGGTTCTTTGACACTGGCTGCAACAGCAGAGGCCTGACAGATCTCTCTCTCAGAGCTGTCAAGCCTCTGCTATTGTAATTACGCATGTGCAGCCACAGAGGTTTTTTAGCCGTTTCTGTTTAAACTCAAGAAGGCCTGTCAGACTGTTTTCTTTGCAACCAGCACATAAATGGTTACATACAGACACTGAATTCATACATTCATCTTTAAAAACCTCTTATGATCAATTGGAGAAGTGGGAAAGAAAAGCTGAGTTCTGACACGTCTCCTCACTGATGGAACACTGTCAACTTTCTCAGGGTAGTGTTCTGGGCCCTACCATCGTCAGCTGCTTCATTAATAACATTCCTTCCATCATATGGTCAGACGTAGGGCTGCTTGCTGATGACTGCACAATGTTCAGTATCAACCAGGATTCCCCAGATACTAAAGCAGTCCATGTCCAAATGCAGCATGCTCAGGACAATATTTAGGCTTGAGCTGACAAGTGGCGACTAACATTTGTGCATACAAGTGCCAGGCAATGACCATCACCAACAAGAGAGAATCTTGACCTTCAATGGCATTAACATCGTTGAATCCCGCACTGTCAACATCTTAGGGATTAGCATTGACTAGAAACTCAACTGGAATAACCATATAAATACTGTGGCTACAAGAGCAAGTCAGAGGCTGGGAATCCTGCAGCAAGTAACTTATTACCCTACCCCCAAAAGCACGTACACCATATGCAAGGAATAAGTCAGGAGTGTGATGGAATATTCTCCACTTGCATGGATAAGTGCAGCTCCAACAACACTCAAGAAGGTCTAGCCAGTGGTACCCACAGCCCATAAATGAATTTAAAACAGCAAGGAGCTAAAGAGCAGGAGGATGAGGATTAAGTTCAACAGAAAGTGGAGGAACCAAAAGAGGAAGAGATCCTACAATGTACAATGGATACAACTCATTTTCTAATGGAATGATACCAATAATTACATCCACACCTCCACATTCACCTGTAGTTCCACACTCTTTACCTTTTCCCTATCATTGACATTGTATGACAGCTTTCTGACAGCACTAACACAAAAATCATTAGAAGATGTGCTTTCAAAAACAATTTTTAAAATTCAGTTACAATCATAATACATATATCGATACCATACAGGAGAAAGCAGATGCTTGATTGGCACCCCTTTCACAAACATTTACTCCATCCACCATCGACAAACAGTGACAGCAGTGTGTACCATCTACAAGACGTGCTGCAGGGATTCAGCAAGGCACCCGATGCAGCACCTTCCAAACCCATAACCACTACCATCTGGAAGGACAAGAGTAGCTGATGCATGGGAACAGCACCATGTGGAGGTTTCCCTCCAAGCCACTCACTATTCTGACTTGGAAATATATTGCCGTTCCTTTATTGTCGCTGGGTCAAAATCCTGGAACCACCTCCCTAACAGCATAGTGGATGTACCTACACCAAAAGGACTGCAGTGGTTCAAGAAGGCAGCTCACCATCACTTTCTCAGGGGCAATCAGGGGTGGGCAATAAATGTTGGTTTAGCCAACAGTATCCACAACCCATAAATGAATTTAAAACAGCAAGGAGCTGAAGAGCAGGAGGATGAGGAATAAGTTCAACAGAAAGTGGAGGAACCAAAAGAGGATGAAATCCTACAATGTACAATGGATACAACCCATTTTATAATGGAATGATACCAATAATCACACCCACATCTCCTGTAGTTCCACACTCTTTACTTTTCCCTATCATTGACATTGTCTGCTTTCTGACAGCACTAAAACAAAAACCATCAGAAGATTTCCAAACCAATTTTTAAAATTCAGTTACAATCATAATACATATAAAAGTAAACTGATCACCCTTGTGCAGTCCCTTAGTGCCTTTTCTTTCATCTGCCTTTGCCTATCCTAGTGGTCTTATGAGATGTTTCCCCAGTGACTGCTGAGTAGTTCATGGAAGGGTGCTGAACTCAAGAGGAGGATGCTCAAGAGGGGGCAGCATGGTTGCACAGTGGTTAGTGCTGCTGCCTCACAGCACCAGGGACCCGAATTCAATTCCAGCCTTGGGTGACTCTCTGTGTAGAGTTTGCATGTTCTCCCTGTGTCTGTGTGGGTTTCCTCCGGATGCTCCAGTTTCCTCCCACAGTCCAAAGATGTGCAAGTTAGGTGGATTTGCCAAAGTGCTAATTTCTGAGTGTTCGGTAAATCATCATCAGAATTAAAATCTTGAGTCCTAACTGATAGATGTTATTAGAATTAACCGTGGGCAGGGGGTGAGGGGTTGGGGGGGGGGGGGGGGGGTGGAGGTGTGTGGATGAGGTTAATGGTGTTGCTAACAGGATATACCATTTGAGATTAATTCGTTACCTTTACAACTTGTGCCGCATCTTTAAGTTATGTCCTTGAAGCAACACTTGTGGCCATTGGCCACTGCAGCCTCTTGTCCCCAATGTCTCCTGAGCATCTGTCTGGAGTTTCTCCTGTCACCTGTGGATACAAAACATCTCTCCTGTTTCCCACCTCTTCCATCAAAATTCCAGTGCAGTGCAGACTATCACAAATGTTCTTCAAAATATCACAGCACAAATTCAGTTTCCAAATGATTTCCATCACTTCTTGCAGCTACGATGCCCTTTGAGTAGTGCTAGCCACATGTGATATTGGGCCCCCTGCTGATACAGGGAACCAATGAACTGCACTATTAAGTGCAGGCTGCATACAACAATCACATAAAGCAACAGGCAGCACAAGCTTACATGATGATTGCAAGTAAGGGAACAGGCGTGAGTTAATCATGCATCATGCGCCCCATGGCCACTTTCAGAGTTCATGCCCCTAAAAAAACGTTCAAAACATGTGTGGTGAACCACTGTTACTACAAGTATGTACCTGGACACACCCATGCTGCACCTGGCCCGAG
Organism: Mustelus asterias; assembly: GCF_964213995.1. Taxonomy (NCBI): domain Eukaryota; kingdom Metazoa; phylum Chordata; class Chondrichthyes; order Carcharhiniformes; family Triakidae; genus Mustelus; species Mustelus asterias. The sequence continues at coordinate 92,859,029 of NC_135809.1, forward strand.
ACTCCTCCCTTTCCACCTGGGACCCCTCCCTTTCCACCCAGAGTGGGGTATAAAGGTGATGGTCCCTCCTCCTTGCCTCAGTCTAGACCAGGTCAGCTACAAGGGTGTGCTTCTGTTCTCAGTGAATAAAAGCCCATTAGTTTTCTTTCACTCTCAGAAGTCTTCGCGTCGTAATTGATAGTGCATCAATATGATCAGCTAACTTATTCTTACCAAATTCTCTAACACTAAAGCTAGCTTAATGTATATAATACAGCTTCACTGCACTGACAATGAGAGTCCATCCACAATAAATGCATGATCTCAAGACAAATCCTGCAATCAATCACTATGCAGGAACGGCCCCCAAGCAGCACATAATGCCCTGACCTGAAAGCTTGCATAATATCAGGTTCCCTACCAATCCTCTGCTCCCTTGCAACATTTAGACCTTACAAGCCACTCCCAATAATTTTCTTGGCCTCGTTTTACTTCTTCCTAGAATCATAGAATCATAGAATCACTACAGTGCAGAAAGAGGCCATTTGGCCCATCAAGCCACTAGCCAAGGGAGATTTGAGATGGGAGAGGAGCAGAGGGGGGAGTACGGGAGCGAGCAGAGGAAGAGAGACATTCAGAATGTCAAAGAGGGATTGCAAGGTGGCGCAGTGATTAGCACTGGTGCCTCACAGTGCCAGGGACCCGGGTCCGATTCCAGCCTTGGATGACTGTGTGGAGTTTGCACGTTCTCCCTGTGTCTGCATGAGTTCCTCCGGGACTACAATCCCACCCAGGCCCTATCCCCGTAACCCCACGTATTTACCCTGCTTATCCCCCTGATACTAAGGAGCAATTTACCTTGGCCAATCAACCTAACCCGCACATCTTTGGACTGTGGGAGGAAATTGGAGCACCTGGAGGAACTTATGCAGACACAGGGAGAACGTGCAAACTCCACACAGTCACCCAAGGCTGGAATTGGACCCGGGTCCCTGGCGCTGTGAGGCATCAGTGCTAATCACTGCGCCACCTTGCAATCCCTCTTTGACATTCTGAATATCTCTCTTCCTCTGCTCGCTCCCGCACTCCCTCCTCTGCTCCTCTCCCATCTCAAATCTCCCTTTTCCCTCCTTTAGCATTACCGCCTCCTGTCAGTCACTCTCCTTCCCTCCTTCTCCCTGCCCTCTGTAAGGCAATGATCTGCCTTGTCTCTAAATACAATTTGGATTCAGACCTGTTGTAGCAAACTGCCCTACTTATATATTTCAGCTTTTATTTCTTACAGAGTTCCAAGTACGCAGCAAAGCAGCAACATGGACCATAAGCGGCAATCGGCCATGGGAACCATGCCAATCAAGGTTTCTTTCTTCTATACAGGATAGATACAGTGTAGCTGATTAGATGCCGCCTCTCTCCCTATATATCCTTTCTTATCACTACCATGTGACAGATCTAGCTGCAACTCTGCTTTTGTTTACCAACTTCCATTAACCTTATTACACTTAACTGGGGAGATAACGCCTCTTACTAAATTAATGCTCTTGCAATTGGTATCAATAAACATTAACTACCCTATTGCCCAGCACACACTTCCATCTCTGATAATCTGTAGAATCCTCAGGACTGTTCTTGGCACCAATGCGCCTTGTCCCTAGTAGCTTTTCCACGTTTCCGAGCAGACTCTGCCTTGATTAACTAACTGCTGTGTCAAGTCGAATGATGTGGCGATGCTGGCGTTGGACTGGGGTAAACACAGTAAGAAGTCTAACAACACCAGGTTAAAGTCCAACAGGTTTATTTGGTAGCAAAAGCCACTAGCTTTCAGAACAGGCTGTCCCTTCATCAGGTGGGTGGGAGTTCAGAACTCCCACCCACCTGACGAAGGGACAGCCTGTTCTGAAAGCTAGTGGCTTTTGCTACCAAATAAACCTGTTGGACTTTAACCTGGTGTTGTTAGACTTCAAGTCGAATAAACAGACTTCCTTGTATAATCAAAGCAAAATACCGTGGATGCTGGAAATCTGAAATAAAAACAGGATATGCTGGAAAAACTCAGCAGGTTTGGCAGCGTCCATGGAGAGAAAATCCAAGTTAATGTTTTGAGTCCGTATGCCTCTTCTTCAGAGGTGAAAAGAGGTAGAAACGTGATGAGTTTTATACTGTTGAAGAGGGGGTGGGACAGATGGAGCAAAATAGAAGGTGTGAGATAGGTAGGAGTTAAGGAGAGATTTGACAAAGATGTAATGGACACAAGACAAAGGGAGTATTAATGGCAGTGTTAAAGACTAGAAGGTCTCAATAATGGCATAAAGGTCAGATAGCAAAATGTGTTAATAACAGAACAAGGATCAGTGCTCTGGGAAAGCAAAATATAAGAACAAGTTACTGACTGGCCCTGTGGAGGGGGGCGGAGGGTTGGGGAAGAAAAAGATTTTTATAAAATAGCAACATGGAAGGGACAGTTCATGGTCTGAAGTTGTGAACTCCTGAAGGTTGTAAAGTGCCTATTTTGAAAATGAGGTGCTGTTCCTCCAGTTTGCATTGGGCTTCACTGGAAAATTGTAACAGGTCTAGGATGGAAACGTGAGCGAGAGAGCAAGATGGTGAGTTGAAATGGCAAAATGACAGGAAGGTCAGGGTCCTGCTTGCAGACTGAATGAAGGTATTCCACAAAATGATTACCCAATTTGTGTTTAGCCTCCTCAGTGTAGAGGAGGCTACATTGGGAGCAGCGAATACAGTAAACTAAATTAAAAGAAGTACAAGTGAATCGCTCCTTCACCTGAAATGAATATTTGGGGCCTTGAGAGTGAGGAGAGAGGAGGTGAAGGGGCGGGTGTACCACCTTCTGCAATTGCATAGGAAGATGCCATGGGAAAGGGATGAGGAGCAAGAGATGCTGGAGGAGTGGACCAGGATGTCACAAAGCAAATGGTTCCTTTGGAATGCTGATAAGGGAGGTGAGGGGAAGATGTGCTTGGCGATGGCATCATGCTGAAGTTGGCAGGAATGGTGAAGGATGGTTCCTTGAATGCAGAGGCTGATGGGTTGAAAGTGAAGACAAGGGGGACCCAATCATGGTTCTGGGAGGACGGGAAAGGGGTAAGGTCAGAGCAGAAGATGGGTCTGTTGTTGTTGAGAGCCCTGTCAGCCACAGTTAGATATGGCGGAGAGGTGGTGGTAACATCACTGGAACAAATGTGCCAGAGTAACTGGGAGAATGGGATGGATTACTTGCAGGAAGCAGGGTGTGAGGAGCTGTAATCAAGCTAGCTCTGTGAATTGGTGGGTTTGTAATGAATATTGGTGGGCAATCTTTCACCAGAAGTGGAGACAGAGAAGCCAAGGAAGGGAAGTGTTGGAGACGGACCATGTGAAGCTGAGGGAGGGATGGAAATTGGAAGCAAAATCGATACATTTTACCAGATCCTGATGAGAACATGAAATGGCACCAATACAGTCATCAATGTAATGGAAAAAGATTTGTGGGAGGGTTTCTGAGTAGGACTGAAACAAGGAGCGTTCCACATACCCCGCAAAGGACAGGCATCACTGGGGCACATGTGGATATCCATGGCCACACCTTCAATTTGGAAGAAGTGAACCAAATTGAAGTCAATCCTGCTTAGGAGTGAAAGTAATAGGGCAATTGTTATGGGGGATTTTAACTTGACTAATATTGACTGGAATTGTTATAGCTCTAGCTCGTTAGAGGGGTCAGTTTTTGTTCAAAGCGTGCAGGAAGGTTTTTTGACTCAGTATGTAGACAGGCCAACTAGAGGTGAGGCTATATTGGATCTGGTGCTGGGAAATGAGCCAGACCAGGTGCTAGACTTGAAAGTTGGTGTGCATTTTGGTGATAGTGACCACAATTCGGTTACGTTCACCTTAGTGATGGAAAGGGATAGGCATGAACCTCGGGCCAGTGGTTTTAGCTGGGGGAAGGGTAATTATGAGGCTATTAGGAGAGAATTAGGAAACATAGGTTGGACTAGGAGATTACAGGGACTGGGAACGTCCGACATGTGGAGTTTTTTCAAGGAGCAGCTACTGCGAGTCTGTGATAGGTATGTCCCTGTCAGGCAAGGAGGAATTGGTAGGGCTAGGGAACCGTGGTGCACCAAAAAAGTTTCTTTGTTGGTTAAAAAGAAAAAGGAGGCTTATGTTCGGATGAGACGTGAGCACTCGGGTAGTGCACTAGAAAGCTTTAGATTGGCTAAGAGGGAGTTGAAGAGCGAGCTTAGAAGGGCTAAAAGGGGACATGAGAAGACTTTGGCGGATAGGGTTAAAGAGAATCCTAAGGCGTTCTATAGGTATGTCAAGAACAGAAGGTTGGTTAGGGCAAGTTTAGGGCCAGTTATAGATGGCAGAGGGAAGTTATGTGTGGAACCGGAGGAGATTGGTGAAGCATTGAACCAATATTTCTCTTCGGTGTTCACGCAAGGGGACATGAATATAGCTGAGGAGGACACTGGGTTGCAAGGGAGTAGAATAGACAGTATTACAGTTGATAAGGAGGATGTGCAGGATATTCTGGAGGGTCTGAAAATAGATAAATCCCCTGGTCCGGATGGGATTTATCCAAGGATTCTCTGGGAGGCAAGAGAAGTGATTGCAGCGCCTCTGGCTCTGATCTTCAGGTCGTCGTTGGCCTCTGGTATAGTACCAGAAGATTGGAGGTTAGCGAATGTTGTCCCATTGTTTAAGAAGGGGAACAGAGACTTCCCCGGGAATTATAGACCGGTGAGTCTCACTTCTGTTGTCGGCAAGATGTTGGAAAAAATTATAAGGGATAGGATTTATAGTTATTTGGAGAGTAATGAATTGATAGGTGATAGTCAGCATGGTTTTGTGGCAGGTAGGTCGTGCCTTACTAACCTTATTGAGTTTTTTGAGAAAGTGACCAAGGAGGTGGATGGGGGCAAGGCAGTGGACGTGGTATATATGGATTTTAGTAAGGCGTTTGATAAGGTTCACCATGGTAGGCTTCTGCAGAAAATGCAGATGTATGGGATTGGGGGTGATCTAGGAAATTGGATCAGGAATTGGCTAGCGGATAGGAAACAGAGGGTGGTGGTTGATAGTAAATATTCATCATGGAGTGCGGTTACAAGTGGTGTACCTCAGGGATCTGTTTTGGGGCCACTGCTGTTTGTAATATTTATTAATGATCTGGATGAGGGTATAGTTGGGTGGATTAGCAAATTTGCTGATGACACCAAAGTCGGTGGTGTGGTAGACAGTGAGGAAGGGTGTCGTAGTTTGCAGGAAGACTTAGACAGGTTGCAAAGTTGGGCCGAGAGGTGGCGGATGGAGTTTAATGCGGAGAAGTGTGAGGTAATTCACTTTGGTAGGAATAACAGTTGTGTTGAGTATAGGGCTAACGGGAGGACTTTGAATAGTGTGGAGGAGCAGAGGGATCTAGGTGTATGTGTGCATAGATCCCTGAAAGTTGGGAATCAAGTAGATAAGGTTGTTAAGAAGGCATATGGTGTCTTGGCGTTTATTGGTAGGGGGATTGAATTTAGGAGTCGTAGCGTTATGTTGCAACTGTACACAACTCTGGTGCGGCCGCACTTGGAGTACTGTGTGCAGTTCTGGTCCCCACATTACAGGAAGGATGTGGAGGCTTTGGAGAGGGTGCAGAGGAGGTTTACCAGGATGTTGCCTGGTATGGAGGGGAGATCCTATGAGGAGAGGCTGAGGGATTTGGGATTGTTTTCGCTGGAAAGGCGGCGGCTAAGAGGGGATCTTATTGAAACATATAAGATGATTAGAGGTTTAGATAGGGTGGATAGTGATAGCCTTTTTCCTCTGATGGAGAAATCCAGCACGAGGGGGCATGGCTTTAAATTGAGGGGGGGTAGTTATAGAACCGATGTCAGGGGTAGGTTCTTTACCCAGAGGGTGGTGAGGGATTGGAATGCCCTGCCAGCATCAGTAGTAAATGCGCCTAGTTTGGGGGCGTTTAAGAGATCCGTAGATAGGTTCATGGACGAAAAGAAATTGGTTTAGGTTGGAGGGTCACAGTTTTTTTTTTAACTGGTCGGTGCAACATCGTGGGCCGAAGGGCCTGTTCTGCGCTGTAATGTTCTATGTTCTATGTTCTATGTTCTTAAATTAAAGTCTACCAGGGCAGCAGTGTTTGTGGATTTTGGGAAGGAGGTAGAATGGGCTATATGGGGTTGGGAACTATGCGGTTGGAAGCTGTGGAGGGAAGATCTCCAGAGGCAATGTGGCAGTCCTAGAAACAATGGCTTGATGTTAGATGGTGAAGGATCATGGTCTGGAGGGGGTAGGGAGAAGTGCCTGAGTGTTGGTGCTCAGTCTTTGCAAGGTTGAGATCAGTTTGCCAGACAACAGCGGCACCACCATTGTCAGCAGGTTTGACAGCAAGGTCAGGGTTGGGTCAGGAATGAGTGCAGGAATTTTAAAATGAGACAGATTGGAGTGGGTGAGAGGAGCAGAGAAAAAAGCCAATGTCATGTTGACAGTTTTCAATGAAAAGATCAACAGCAGGTCAGAGACCAGAGGGAGGGTCCAGGTAGAGGGAGAATACTGGGAGGTGGGTGAAAGGATTAGTTGAATAGTGGAAGACTCCTGCCCAAAGAGGCGAGTACGAAGACGGGGGTGACGGATGAAGAGTTCAGCATTGTGCCAAGCCCAAAACTCATTGAAGAGAGGATGTATGGAGATGAAACAGAATCCTTTGCTGATCACAGACTTTCCTGTATCACTGACTATCTTTATCTCTTTGATTCAATGAGAAAATTAACCATCTGTTCAAACACAAAATTTCGGCTTTGGTTAGTTGTTTGAAGACACTCGCTCGGGCAAGGCTGGTAAAATTCTGCCCGAGGCCAACGGAGAATTCCATTCTGCGAGCCTCACCCACCCCGAATTCCGGGAAGGGCGTGGCTGAAAGATGACATTACTGTGCTTAACAACCAAAAGCTGAGAATGGACACTGCACACTGTAACAAATCATTAACAGTATCTCTCTAACAAACTTCATTAAATCACTTCATCTGAACTTCAACTTAATCTCAATCACTTCAACTACTGTCTCTCTTCCTCACCAATTCCTCCTTCACTCCCTCCCCTCACACCCACTCCCTCACACCTTTGTGCTTGCCAAACTTCCTCTTCTCTGCTGCCAGCCTCAGTCTCCCCACCTGTCCTCTGTACCTGCCTAACATCATGATTAGTCAACGCTGCAACTGCTCTGTCACCATTGCAGGAGCAAAGCACTGCGTAATGCTGGAAAACAGAAAATGCTGTAAATCCTCAGCAGGTCTGGGAGCAGCCCGGCTGGAGAATGAAACAATGTTAAAATGTTTCAGATTGATAACCTTTTGTCAGAACTGGAAAGGGTTGGAGATGTAACAGGTTTTATACAAGTAGGAGGATAAGGATAAAGACTGGCAGAAGGATAGCCAGAATGCAGATCTTGGATACCATGGAGCAGGAGGCTGTCTGAATGCAAACTGTAAAATGGTAGCAGTAGGAGATGCAATAATTAGGGGAACAGATAGCTTTGTAAGTAGGATGTAGAGTCTCACACCCTACCTGGTGCCAGGGTGAATGACATCCTGAAGCGAATTAAAAGGATATTGTAGCAGGAGGGATTGAATCCAGTAATTGTGGTCCATGTTGGGGGCTAAAAGAGTAAAGATAGGCTAGAGGTCTAGTTGGGGAGAGCACCAGGATAGGCTCCACGATAAAGAACAGGATCTCAAGGGCTATAATATCTGGGTTATTACGCAAGTCACATGCAAACTGGTTTAAGGAAAAGTAGATAAAGGATGTGGCTGAAGGAGTGGTGTGGGAAAGAGGGGTTCCCGGCAATGAACAGGTAGGTTGTACTATCAGGATGGGATCCATCCAAACTAGGCTGGGATCAAGGTCCGGATGGAAAGGATAAATGGAGCAGACACAAGACTTTAAAATAATAAATGGGGGCAGGCTCAGAGGGAAAAGATTGTATAGATAATAGTTTGACAACAAATGAAAGGGAAGAGAGTAGATTACCAGAATACTACAGGTAAAGGGAAAACTAAACATGATATAGGGATTTAGCTAGGAAAGAGAAATAAGAAACATGTGAGTAAATCATTAGAGCAGAAGGACAGATTAGGCTGGGTGGTGCAAATAAGCTTTCTTTAACCAACACAGAGTATAAGGAACAAACTGAAAGAATTGCAGGCCCCAATTAAGAAACTGGCAACGACCATAAAAGTAAATCCAAAAGTCTTCCATAGGTACAGAAAAAGTAATAGGGTGGTAAGAGAAGTGGCACAACCTATCAGAGAGTGAAGAGATAGAGAGCAAGGCTGAGATACTCAATGAGAGTTTTGTATTTATCTTTATTGAGGAAGAAGAGGCTGCTAAGGTCACAGTGAAGGAGGAGGTATATGAAAGAGGCAAAAATTGATAAAGATGGAATATTAGAGAGCTTAGCTTGACACGAAGTGGACAATTCACCAGGATCAGCAGGTATGCATCCAAGGATGTAGAGGGAAGTTATTCCAAAATGTGTTTGATAGAGCCCCATATAACGTGCTTGATATCTTTAGGGGATTTGGCGCAGACCTGATGGGCCGAAAGACCTCCTTCTGCACTGTGGGGATTCTATGATTATGGACAGGCTGGTGGAATAGGACACTTGGCAGATGAAATTTAAGACAGAAAACTGTGAACAACAAGAAGAGGCAATATTAAACAAAAGGTATAATTCTAATAGGGGAATAGGAAAAGAGATACAAGGGGAGCATCAAGGAATATGGCAGATCAAGTTGGAAAAGTGGTTAATGAGGCATATGGGATATGGAGCTTTATAAACATAAATATATTTATACTCTATACCTCAGGAGGTATAGAGTACAAAGGCAAGGAAGTTATGATGAATCTTTATAAAACTCTTCTGTCCCCAGCTGGAGTATTGTGTCCAATTCTGATTACTGCTCTTTAGGAAGAATGCAAAGACATTAGGGAGGGTCCAGGAAAGATTTACAAGAATAGTTGCAGAGATGAGGAACTTCAGTTACATGGATAGGTTGTTGAAGCTGGGATTGTTCTCATTAGAGGAGAGAGTGTGGAGAGGGTATTTGATAGAGGTGTTCAAAATCATGGGGGGTCCGGACAGAGGAGATTTTAAAAAATGTTCTTTTGGAAGCATATCATTAAAAATAACTTTTGATGGATTAGCTAAATGGGCAAAATGGTAGCAAATGGAGTTCAGTGTATGTAAATTATAGGTCATCCACTTCAGACCTAAAAAGGATAGAACAAGATACTTTCTAAATGGTCAAAAGTTAGAAACAGTGAAGGCCCAACAAAAGATTTTGGGGTTCAGATACAGAGGTCATTAGAATGTCATGAACAGGTATAGAAAATAATCAAAATGGCTAACAGTGGCCCCTCCATCTAAAAAAATAGAATTTGAAAGGGCGGAGGTCATACGTCAGCTATACAAAGCCCTGGTTACACCTCACCTGGGATACTGTGAGCAGCTCTGGGGACCACATTGTTGGAAGGATGTATTAACCTTGCAGGGAGTGGAGAATATATTTACCAGATGATGCCTGGCCTCCAAGAGTTAAATTGTAAGGCATGTTTACACAAACTAGGGTTGTATTCCGTGGAATTAAGACTGTTTGGGGTGATTTGATCACTATTTTCAAAATATTAAGCTTAGACATCAAGAAATTATTCCTTCTGGTTAGAGGGAGTAGGACAAAGCAACATAGTCTAAAAATTAGAACCATATGTTTTAGGAGTAAAATTAGGAAACACTTCTACAATGAAAGGATGATGGAAGTTTGGAACTCTCTAGCAGCTGGCAATTGTTGCTATATCAATTATTCATTTGAAATTTGAGACTGATACATTTACATTAATCAAAGGTTTTAAGGGGTAAAGGTGAGCTTAAGGAGTAATGTCGCGGTTCAGCTATTATAAGAACGGGTAATTAAAGTTTATTTATTTATTAGTCACAAGCAAGCTTACATTAACACTCCAATGAAGTTACTGTGAAAATGCCCTAGTCGCCACACTCCGGCGCCTGATCAGGCACACTGAGGAAGAATTTAGCATGGCCAATGCACCTAATCAGCACATCTTTCAGACTGTGGGAGGAAACCGGAGCACCCGGAGGAAACCCACGCAGATACGGGGAGAACATGCAAACTCCACACAGACAGTCACCCAAGGCTGCAATTGAACCTGCATTCTGAGGCAGCAATGCTAACCACTGTGCCACCGTGCCGCCGAGGAGTATGATGCCTGGATTAGTGCAACTCCAACAACAGTCAAGAAGCTTGACATCATCCAGGACAACGTAGCTCAATTCATTGGCACCCTACCACCACCTTCAATATTCACCATCACCACCGACGAACAGTGGCAGAGTGTACCATCTACAAGATGCACTACAAAATGCATCAACGCTTTGACAGCACTCTCCAAACCGCAACCTCCATTATGTAGATGGGCAAGGGCAGCAGATTCATGGAAACACCACCAGCTGCAAGTTCCCCTCCAAGCCATGGACCATTCTGACTTGAAACTATATTGCCATTCTTTCACTTTTGCTGGGTCAAAATCCTGGAACTCTCTCGCTAACCACACTGTGGGTGTACCTACAGCACATGAACTGCAATAATTCAAGAAGGCAACTCACCACTACCTTGTCAAGGGCAATCTGGGATGGGCAATAAATGCTGTCCCAGCCAGTGAGGTCCAAGTCCCAGGTAAAAATTTTTAAAATGCTGCATCTCTAAGGTGATGTCTTGTGAATGGGATTTTTAATCAGTCATTACATTTGGAAACAGGTGCCAACATTTTGCCCCCAGCATCAAAAACAAACTTCTACTTTCTTTTTGTGGAATGTTGCTAAAAACCTGCATGAAAGCAATCATTGTACTTCAAAGTAATGCACTGCATGTGGAATGTTGAAAGATAAGTTCTATATAAAAGCAAACCATTGTTTCTCATTAGGCACACTGTTGTGCTTCACACTGCCAACTTGATAATCTATCGTTGTTCACCTCCTTCTAGAATGAGCATTTGTAAAGCAGGTCTGGAAAAGATACAGGGGTTGTTGTCTTGGTCCCCCCTCAGCAGTTCTGTGACGCAGGACTCTGTGCTTTGGAGACTGTTCCAAGGATGCACACTGAGACAAACAGCAACTGTGGCTGGAGGACGTCAACTCGGTGAAAGACAGTCTTTGGTATACCTGAAACTTGGTGGTCTTCCAGTGTAAAGAGTTGTCCTTAACTGTCTAAGGTCCAGGATGACTTGATTGACACACTAAAGACTGGGCAGCCACCTCAGAGGTGCAATGGGGGAAGGTCACTGTCTAAGGCCTTTCTGCTATGGAACATTGAGGGGCTGGAAAATCTGTAGAACCCCCTCGGGCTGTATGTCTAACATTGAATATGAATATGAAAGTATTGAAACTGTATTGGGAATCTCAGAGAAGAACATGTTGTAAGAAGGAAAGTTGGATTCTATTTTGTAATTTTTCAATTTGAACCATCTTGCTGTATGTCTGACATGGAATGCATATTGACAATATCATAAGAATTATACTTGTATAGAGGCACCTAGGATTGGAACACAATGTGGAGACAAGCCTAGAATTGGAACACAGTGTAGAGACAAGTCGAAGTTTATGACACATCCGATAATTTTCAAGTTGAAGGGTGAGATTTTACAGCCTCACTCGACCCGAGACTGGAAAATCCCATCTGAGGTCAATGAATCTTCCCATTGTCCGCCCCTCTGCAATTCCGATCCCCGTGCCTTCCGGCTGAAATGTTTTGTAATGTATTTTTACAAATTTTATGAATAATGTATATTTTTGGGACAATAGAAATCAAATACTGAATGAACCCTAATTCCTTGAAAAGCAGACTCACACATTGAAATATCAACAAGTGCAAGAGGAATTTGTTTGACCAACAACCTTCTTCTCTGGTTCTTCAGCATCCTGTCCTGCAGCAAATCTGGTCAGATGTCACTGAGGCCCAGATGGAGCTGGATCCACATTCTGCATCAGAGAATAGTGCAGGCGGAGAGGAGCGCCTAAGCTCCGGTGTGAGGGAGCTGGATAGACAGGAATGGCAGGGCAGCTTGGGTGTGGTGGCACAGTGGTTAGCACTGCTGCCTCACAGCGCCACGGATCCAGGTTCAACTCCAGCCTCGGTTAATTGTGTGGCGTTTGCACATTCTCCCTGTGTCAACATGGGTTTCCTCTGGGTGCTCCAGTTTCCTCCCACAAGATGTACAGGTTGGGTGGATTGGCCATGCTCAATCACCCCTTAGTGTCAGGGGGATTAGCAGGGTAAACACATGGGATTACAAGGATGGGACCTGGGTGGGATTGTTGTCGGTACAGGCTCGATGGGCTGAATGGCCTCTTTCTGCACTGTAGGGATTGGATGAAATAAAAGCAGGATACCAGTTGGGGAGTGCTGGGTGATGTTGACAGCGCCTTGGAGCTGGAGTAGTATTGCTGAGAGGCTGCTGTGAGTCAAAGGAAAAAGGGACTGCCTCGGAAAGGTTGGCAGTGTGTCAACCCCCAGCTAACTAACTCCGCCGAGACAGGTTTTTGGCCGCAACCTCAATGAAGTGAGGGTTGATCTGAAAGCTTTGATGGGAAGGATCAGCTCTCTCCCTCCCCCGCCCCCCCCCAAAAAAAACCGGTTCGAAAGATCAGGATTGAACCAATGCCTGCAGACCAGGGCTGTGGCACAGCCGCTTGATTGGTGCAAAAACTCTGCTGATCTCCTAGGTTACAGCATCGCGTTAATGGTTAATTCTTGCAGGATGTTGCTGGGCGGGCTGGAAATATAAGATGAACTGCTAAAGAGGGCAGGTAGAGGAAAGAGAAGAGCCGGGAGAAGGAAAGGAGGGGGGAAAGGAGCAAGGATGGGGAAAGGAGGAGAGAAGGGTGAAGAAGAAGGGGAGTGTGAGAAAATGTTAGCCCTGTACACTTGGCAAGAGATCCAGAAGCACAATAGCAAGACGGACAAGTGGCTGGTGATTGATAGGAAAGTATATAACGTGACTAACTGGGCCTTAAAGCACCCTGGAGGGATACGGGTTATCAGTCACTTTGCCGGAGAGGATGCCACGGTAAGCAGATCACCTTTAAACAAACATTCAATCAAACCGATCGATTGTCCGCTTGCATTTTTACCTCAGAGAGAGATGCTGCCTGAATATAAAGTCAGAAGGCATTCGAAGACTGCATTTTTCTTTGCTCTTTTGTCATATTCATTCAATATTCCTTTTTCACAATCGATCAGTCTTTTCCCAGAATATTTTGTTTCGCAAATTTGCACTTGTTTTTTTTTTTGCCCCCCCCCTTCCTCTTTTAAACAAAATGTTTATTTGAGGTACGGAGGAAAGCCCAATTCGGTGGCAGAAGACCAAGGTTACTGGAGTTCAGGGATCCTGAGTTACTATCGGTCACAGAGATGTATGTGGGCCACTACTTCTTAAGGAAACACTACATGGGCAGTTCCCACAATACTAAAAGCTCTTGGCGAGGTCTGCATCTGAATTACTAAATTGTTGAGGGAAAATTAAAGCAGTATAATTCTTCTGAGTCACCCGTAGGGAGCTAAGTTTTTTTTAAAATGTTGATTCAGAATAATTACATGGATCACACAAAAGTGGATGAATTGCATTTTTAAAATCATATTCATACTAATCATGGCAAATCCAGTAATAATTTAATAAATGATTTATTCAAACACCCATTAAGTGACAGCACTATCAATGAATGTGCTACAGTTAAAATGCCATCTCCAAAACACTGCTGAAGATCATAGAATATCAACTAACAAAGCTTGATTCTTTTGGTGACTGTAATATATTAATTCTGGTAAGTACTACTGAACTGGTCTGCAACTCCTATTGGTGCTTTATTGCTACAATATATGGACACAGTTAAAGTTTCCTAGGGATGCGCTGCTGCTAATCACCAATATTCATTCAGAATCAATTGCAAATAACCAGGACTTTCTCCAATTCTTCTTTTGCTCTGGGAAGTATTGTCCTTTTGTGGGTCACAGTTGCAATGGTGCTTGTCAAGTGGCTGTTCTTTATGTGAACCTAAAGTATGAGATGTTCATTTGTGGGAGGATAATACACTTTACCCAACATCAAACCGAAGTAGCCTGTGTCAGCATGCAGCACCTGAATAACATTCAGCTTTGGGCCAATGACCATCTCCAATGAGGGAAAGTCTGACCACCTCCCCTTGGCATTCAATGGCATTCCCATCACCAGATCCTCCATCATCAATACCCTGGTGGTTACCTTTGTCCAGAAACTTAACTGCACCAGCCTATAAATACTGTAGCTACAAGAGAAAATCAGATAACTGTGTCCAGTAACTTTCCACCTGACTCCCTGAAGCCTTTGCACCATCTGCAAGGCAGAGTCAGGGGTGTGATGGAATACTTTTAGATGAGTGCAGCTCCAACAACACTCAAGAAACTTAACAGGCATCTCAGCCAGTGAAGCATATTTAATTGTTCACTGTGTCTGCAAAGTGTACCATTGTTAGCAATGTAAATGAATAAAATAGAAAAATAATTGATTTATCGAGCATGTAGTGCTGGACATTGATCTGGAACCCTTTGTTGCCTGGTGCAGTATTACAGCTCGTGACCAGAGATGTTTGGTTGAATAATCCTGAGATGTATTGCGCAAAAGGATGAAGGAGTTGAAATAGCAATTAAAAACTGCCTCAATAGTTTAATATGACAGAGTTACAAAGAACTAAATGAGCCCAGCCCAAACCTTATTCTTGCTGAATTAATTAATCACCACAATTGATCCCAGCGCCCGAGACTGAAGATAGGAACAAAATAAGCAAGAATTTCCAGTATTCCTGATCATTCTTTGGATACATTGTTGGAAAGTGTGTGTACCTCCGATGTGAATGAAGGGTGAGAACAGGATTAGGTTTGCTTGCAATGCTCCCCAAGGTTGAATTGCCAGACAATATTCTCGATATAGGCAGCATGGAGAATTGGCTGAGTTTCTGGTGGGGACTAGTCTGTGGAAGCATACCACACCATGAGATGACTCATTTGAGGGAGGATGGGATGGAATACAGGAAAGAGGTTCAATAGGTAAAGTGCATGTACAAGATGTCAATTGTCCCGTGGTTGATTGAAACCCATTTTGACTTTCCCCGACACTCCACAGATGGAGTGATGACAGGGTCCCTGACCATGAACTTCACAGCGGAATTATTTTGTCTGAATATTGTAATTGCCTTAGCGAACAGTTAAATCTTTTTGAAGTTGTTCTTCATGGATTCCTGAGTGAATGCAGCATAGGTGTTTGGGCGGCACAGTGGTTAGCTGAGAGTCTCAGGTTCAATTCCGGGCTCGGGTCACTGTCTGTGTGGAGTTTGCATGTTCTTCCCATGTCTGCGTGGGGTTCCTCCGGGTGCTCCAGTTTCCTCCCACAGTCCAAAGATGTGTGGGTTAGGTTGATTTGCTATGCTAAATTGACCCTAGAGTCGGGGATTAGCAGGGTAAATGTGTGGGGTTACGGGAATAGGGCCTGGGTGGAATTCTGGTCAGTACAGACTCGATGGGCTGAATGGCCGCCTTCCGTACTGTAGGGATTTTATGAAAGTTGCTGTCCTGTGTTGTGTTAATGCATTGCATCTGAAACAGCAATAGGGAGGCTGCAATTCATAGAATTATAAAATCTTACACCAGGAAGTTATTGGCCGGCTGAGCCTTTGAATAATCAGTTCAGTTTAGTCCCACACTTAGGTCCATAATGCTGCAAACCAGTCCTTTACAATGCATGCCAAAATATTGATTCCACCATATTTTAAGGTAATGTGTTGCAGTTCTTAACAAAACTTCTCTTCAGAAATTTCCCCTCATTTCTCTTCTAGTTTGTTTTTCCAAAAACTTTCAATTTATAATTTCTGATTACTGGCCAGAGGAAAATTTTTTTTTCTACTTGCTCTACCAAAATGCCTTAATTTTGAATATCCCTGTTTCACCTTTTCCTTCGCTGCTTTAAGGAGAACAGAACAAGTTTCTCCATTCCCATCACATAACTGAATTCACTCATCCGTGGGAAACTTCCTGTGTACCATCTCCAGGGCCTTGGCATCCTTCTTAAGGTATGATGTCCAAAATTGTATACAATGCACTGAGGCCTAACCAGTGATTTGTAAATGTTGTACTCGATGCCCCTGCATACAAAATCTTAGCTCTGACAAAGAGTCATCTAGACTCAAAACGTTAGCTCTATTCTCTCCCCGCAGATGCTGTCAGACCTGCTGAGATTTTCCAGTATTTTCTGTTCTTGTTTCAGATTCCAGCATCTGCAGTATTTTGCTTTTCGCCTTTATTAACTGTGTTATCAACTAGTCCTGCACCTTTAAGGATTTATGAATGTGCATCTGCAGCCCCCTTTGCTCTTGTAATTCTCTCAATGTTCCTATTTAGATTGCCCCTCCAAGTTGTTTCTTCTAAATTCCTTCTCTTCACAGTTGAGTGCATTAAGGGCACCTGCCACCTATCTGCCCATTTCACCAAACTATGTTATCCTGATGTCTGCTGTCCAGCTCACTGTTACTATTTTGCCAATTCTTTTATCTTCTGCAAACTTTGATTTTATACTCTATCAAAGTCCATGTAATTTATTTATATCGAGAAAGCACTGACCCTTGAAGCCCTCACTGCATAATTCTGTCCAGAATTCGGGTCAACAAAAAAACATCTGTTGATGATTACTCTCCACCTCCTATTCTTTAGCTAATTTCATACTGAAAATACCACTGTTCTTTAAGCCACGAGCTTCTATTTTCTGAATAAGTCTATTATGCAGTACTTTGCCAAATGCCTTTTGACAATCCATATACACATCTACTACACTATCTTCATCAACTTTCTTTATAATATCTTTAAAGAACTGAATCAGGTTAATTGGACACAATTTGCCTTTAACAGGTCTGTGCCGACTGTCCCTTCCAAAATCAAGTTTCTCCAAGTGAAACTTATTTTATTCTTGACAATTGTTTCCCATAGTTTTCCCAGCACTGAGATTGGACTGATTAGTCTGTATCTACCAGATTTATCCCTGTCACCTTTTTTGGGCAGGTCTGTAACATTTGGGTTAGGGAGGGGAAAAGATCAAGACAATAATTTTTGTCCCATCAGTGATATTTCCTGCAAAATGTTCACATATGGATGACAGAATTGTTTTTGGCTTTGATAATCTCCACTATCAGTTGCCCTAATAATACTCCCTGGACTTGCATGTGCAGGATGACCACTTGGATGAGATTTTGGGGGCTGCCTGGTTCCTGTGCAACTATACCTGAATGTATAGGTGATCACTTTAAGGAGAATAACTGGTAGAAACTGAAAACAATTCCCCTCCATTTATCAACCCCACTCCACTAATTTGGTAGAGTAACTGTATTCGCTCTTAATGGTACTGAGGTATTGTTCCTCACCCAAGTAGCTAATCTTCCTGGATGAGCTCAGACAGTGGAGTGTCAACAAACTATTCAACTGCTGGGGGCATTAAGCTGTCACCTTTGCTTACACTCATGAAACTTGAACTACATGTGTGCCACCTGTAATAATATCCTGCCATCCCTTTCAAGCCCTGATTGATTGATATGTCTACACTTGCATGGCAAGTTGGGAGGTGATTCATAGAATTCCCACAGTGCAGAAGAAGGCCATTTGGCCCATCAAATCTGCACTGACTCTTTCTGACAGAGTACCTTACCAGACCCTTTTCCCCAACCTATCCACGTTTACCATGGCTAATCCACCTAACCCTCACATCTTTTGACATGAAGGAGCAATTTAGCATGGTCAGTCCACCTAACCAGCACATCTTTCGGACTGCGGGAGGAAACCAGAGCACCCGGAGGAAACCCACACAGACACGGGGAGAATATGCAAACTCTACACAGACAGTGACCCAAGGCCGGAATTGAACCCGGGTCCCTGGCGCTCTGAGCTGTCTAGATTGTTAGATTGGAATTCAAAAGTCAGCAAATGATACTTCGTCTTGGCCAGGCCCCATTTGGAGAACTATTTACTTTTTAGTATGGAACTTGAGGAAAGATAAATTAGCCTTGAAAGGATTACAGCGCAAATTCAGCTGAATTATACTACGATACTAAGGGATAAATCTATTCAGCTTGCACTCTTTCACTCTCAAAGGTTTTGGGAGTGAGATAATCAAGGTGTTTAAAATGATAACTGTTCCATCAGTGGGGAATCCAGATCCAGAGGGTGTAATCTTAAAAGTGGAGTTAGGCTATTGGGTGAAATTGGGAAGCAGCTTTCTCTCACAAGGTGGTGGAAAGCCAAAACTCCCTCTTCCAGAATCATAGAATCCCTACAGTGCAGAAGGAGTAGAGTCTGCACCATAGTGTCTGCACCGACTCTGACAGAGCATACCACCCAGGCCCTTTCCCATTACCCCACACATTTACACCACTAATCCCCCTAACTTGCACGTCGTGGGACACTAAGGGACAATTTGGCAATCTGTCAAGGACAATCCACCTAACCTGCACATCTTTAGACTGTGGGGGGAAACCAGAGCACCCGGAGGAAACCCATGCAGACACGGGGAGAATGTCTGTATGGAATTTGCACAGTCACCCAGGCCGGAATTGAACCCAGGTTCCTGGCGCTGTGAGGCCGCAGTGCTAATCACTGTGTCGCCCTGTCGATGCTGTTGAATTGAGATTTTCAAGCAATGTCGCTGGTATCATCCTGGTGAAATGTGATAGTTCAGCAAAAGCCAGGAAATTGAAACTGGACCTCCTGAATGGTCAATTACACGCAGCTTTTTTCAGCCCGGCAATTTTGGAGAGGTATTTTCAGTTTAATTAATTGTTTTGTTGTCCAAAGAAGCAAATGGTAATTAAACCTGTAATTAAGGGGTGGACTTGAGATAGGTAAGCGGTTATTTTGAGCTTTGAGTTTCATCATAACATTGAAAGGCCACATGACATATTGATGTAAGGCTTGCACGTACCGAATCCTCCCGGCACACTAATGAACCCCAAGTGAATAGATTTTATGCCACGGCAACAAAGTCATAGTGCCGAGTGGGAGGAAAGGAAGGAGCAGCGGAATTAGTCTTATTCCCCACAGGATTAGACCAATTCCTTTTGGGGAAATATCATATCCACATGATACCAATGTTTGTACTCCATACCAACAGCTACGTAACAGATTAATCACCCATACTTGCTTATTTTGATAACTGATAGGGTCAAGACAGACAAACATATGTGGCTTATTTCTGATATTTCTATCTGTAACAAACTGGTTAAAAAAATTGTATTTGCAAATCAAAATTTTGAAGGGATATTGGGGCGGGGAGAATGTTGACCTTTTAAATAATTACAATCCATATCCCGTGGTGCTGCCCATGGTAAGTTCTAGGATACACTTTTTTAAGGCTAGTTGTGTTATATAATACACACTGACCTTTGGTTAGTCTGTGTCCCTTTAATGTCTTTTTAAGGAAACAATTCCTCAGGCCAATTGGGTTTTCATTGCTTGGTGAAGAAAGATGTTCAAATTGGAAAATGCTGAAGTTCCAGGCTCCAAGTTGTAAGCACCTGATATTCAGTTCCTGGGTTTCTTTTTTTGTTGTCTTGTTTCTGTAACAGACATCTGAAGTATCATGGAGAAACCAGGAGATGGATGATAAATATATATTAGGCACACACTGAAATATTCTTCTCCCATTTTTCCTCAACCATTAAGCTGGATTACATCAGTCGTCCTCTTGATACATATCAATATTTTGGGTCATCAATAATTCAGATGATATCAGAGCTAATGGTTGGTAGAACTTCATGTCTCCATTCATTACCAGAGACTTAAAATGTTGACTTGTGCAGTTTTTACTGAATGTGGTTTTAAAATCTGGTTCCACTGCACATGCTTGTGCAATGATAAAATCACATTGCATCAGCAAGAGATCAGTTGATGAACTGGAAATTTAATTTGACTATAAAATCCAGTCATATGTCATATAATTAATATTGTAATGCCTTCAAGTGAGATAAAAAGACCTTGTAAAAATAAATATCTTACATGCATTAAAATAAATATGTAGTCAGCAATGTGTAGATCACGGAACCTATGCTGTAGGAGATCTCTCACTAAGGTAACAGTTTCCACCCTGATCATCTTTCTGTTGACTCTGTAGTATAGTTCAAACTGAACTTTCTCATAATTAAATAATTGAGATCAGTTTCACGTTGGTCTTGTCAAAGGATTTGGTATCAATTAAGCACTAAATAATGACCGAGTCCTAATTAAAATGTTTATGAATTTATTTGAAACTGCATCAAGCCTTAAGGAAAAAAATATAAAGGGAGGAAAACATTGGATAAGCAATTGGTGAATCCATATATAAACTATAAATATCTGTAAATGGGGAGGGGAGAGGAAAATCAGCACCATGACCAGATACTTGCCGTCCCCTCCTATCCCCAGCAGCCACCTTAACCTCCTGGGAGCGACAATCAAATACAAAAAGTAACACGGGACCAAAAGAAGGAGAAAGATATTCCCAACTGACCCCCTCAGGAAATCAAAAACTTCAGGGAGACCACATTGATCATATGTGCATAGATCACTAGCTTTCCAGGCAAGGATTGGTCCAGCTCTCTCTTGAAGGCCAGCAAAGAGCCCAGCATCCACTGCATAGACCAACAACGAATCCCAAAAGTTAAGTACTCTGGGGGAAAAGAAGAACTACGTAACCTATAGTCTGCTTCTGTTCTGTGTAGTTAAGTACATGGCTCCATGACCGATGCAATCTGAAAAGTGCAATAATCCCTCAACAGGCACGTGACCCAGCTCTTCCATTCTTTTAAATACCTCTAACAACTTGCCTTTAAAACTATGTTGCACTTTGATACATTTTGATACTTTTTTTTTCATAGTTTTTATGTCTATATTTATCTGTGTGAACCTGTCATTTGTAACGGCACAATCTGGCTACTTTGTAGCTCTGTGTACAGTATTTTAATACATTCCCAGAGCCTCCATTTGCCATGTTGATTCTTCTTCAGGTAAAACCCCGACTAGAAGAAGTTCTAGTAAGGTTGCGACCAATGTAAGCTGGTTGCTTTTCTGGAGACAGCCTCTTTTAAACTAATCCATCTTTATTCATAATGGAATTTATGGCACTTGAAGCTCCTTCGATTAAAATTCTCTCTGTGATATATTCCAAATGTAACAACAATAGGGTTCTCGAACTTGAGAATATCAGGGAGAGATGATTTACATTCTGCAGGTTCCTCTTTTGCTTTACAGATAAGTTTATAATCATAACTTTTCACAGTGGGATTCTGATCATGTGACAGCTGCTAAAGGTACACAGTGGAAGCCAATCAATTTTAGTAAAGGAGCTTCAATCTTCCATTGTCAAAGCTATCAAGATGCTATCGAAACAGATAGCGAGGAGGTCCTTAGCATCCTCCTTGCATAATGAGTTACGTTAGTCCTTTTTTTGTTTCTGAAGTCATGAAGTTTGGTGGCCTATTGACCTTATGTTTTGCAGAGAGTTCAGACAATGCAGGTATGAAGTTCATCTAGCAGGGAACTGCCTAGACATGTCACCTAGTAATCTGCTGTCAGAGACCGCTAGTGCTTGGCCAATTTGTAGGTCAGGTGACTTCTGCAGCCACTTGAAAACAGTGGCTGTAATTCTCCAGTCTCGCATCCTCCATTACCGCTGCCAGTGAGAACGGAGAATTTGGCACTCAGCCAAATCTCTGTTCACAGCAGCGGGACTGGATACCCCCAGCTGTGGGCGAGGTTGGAGAATTTCGGCAATATCTTTGTAGTTCTAACTGTTCCTTTTCCTTTTTTAAAAAACAATCCATGACATTACACCAATGTTTCATATGCACTTTTTCATTCCTAATCTGTAACATTTGTGCATTGCCCACTCTCTCTCTCTTCTTCGTCTCTGACCCAACTAAAGTATCTTTCTCTCTCCTTCCCACTTCCACATATAGCCTGTCATTCCCACACAGAGCACTAATACACTTCCCATCACTGCCAATTCATTCTTTGGAAGCCCGGGTTTTCTCAGTATCATACCCTGCATGCCAAGTATCTCCTTTCGAAACACTCCTGTGCCCTGCCACGGGCAATGCCCCATCCATGCGCCTCAAAACTTTGATCCCAGAGCAATTCTACCAACAACTCCTTGCCAATTCCAGAAATGTCCACAGGTAATTCCTGCATTCTACCTTCCTGGAACATTTTGCCCCACAACCTTCCTCTTAAAGAAAATGGAAAAAAAAACCAACATAAGTAAATAAACATTTCAAAGTAATTATGGTCACTAATTTACAGTTTCTATGATAACATGTATATAGTAATGGAATTTGAGCCTGAAATATTAACACTCTTTGGTTCTCTAGTAAAGTTTCCATTTGAATTATTTTGACTATTGTTAAATAAGTTGCCATGATAAATTACAAGTGTCAATGAGCTACACGATTCACATTGAGCAAAGGAATGAGAATTTGTATGTCAGATAATTTGTTATCATGTAACTATAATAGTGGGAAGTCAGTGAGAAGAAACTTTTCTATAATTGAATCTGATGTAGAAGTGTGGCACGGGAAGTGTGATGATGGACAAGGAATGCAAACAGTGGGTATTATTTATTCATTGCTTCTGGTGTATACTAACCACAAATGCCAAGGGCCAACTCCCATAAAATATCTATAATGTTCCTGGGAAAGTTGAAAAATATGTTTATTTTAATTTTATTTCTTTCTCAGAATTACAAAGCCAATGTGCAGTGTGGATGTGATGAACCCCAAATCCATTTCCGTGCTTGCTCCAAAAACCAAATCAAATTCAATCCAATTCCTGGTTCTCAGTAAAGGGACATACTAGATCCAAGCTGACAATAGCAGGCATTACAGCTGAAGTCACGCTTGGTCTTAGCCAAAAGGCCAAGATTCACTTTAAGCAACTCTTTCAAATGTCTCTTGAAAGGTTGTTGGTAGATACTTGCACGTCTGCTGTACTCTAGCAACTCCATTTGCTCAGTGTAACCCCTGACTGACTGTAAGCACCACCATGATCACGTTGTTAATAAATCGGAGATAAAATGGCTTCAGATTGATTTCAAGAGTCAAATTTGGAAATGAATGTATATACTGATCGGACTTTCAAATTAATTTGAATAAAGCAAGGCAATTGAACCTTTGTGACCTTATGAAGGAATGCATTAAACTGCACATACCTGCACTTCTTCAGGAGATTTTAATAAATTCTTTCACAGGATGTAGGTGTTGGTTGTTCTCTCTTTAATTGCACTCAAAGATGATGGTAAGCTGCCTTGACCCGCAGCAGTCAGTGTGGCGTAACTATACCCACAATGTTGTTTGGAAGGGAGTTCCAAGCTGTCAATCCAGTGATAGTAAAGGAACAGTGCTATCATTCCAAGTCAGAATGCTGAGTGTCTTGGAGGCGAACTGGCAAGGGGTGGTGTTTGCGTGCATCTGCTGACTTTGTCCATCTAGATCGTAGAGGCTGCAGGTTTGGAAGTTGCTGGAGTCTTGGTAAATTGTTGTAGTGCATTTTGCAGATGGTATACTGCAGTCATGCTGTGCCGGCAGTGGTAGGAGTGAATGTCTGCGATGCTGGATGGGGTGCCAGGCTGCTTTGTGCTGGATGGTGTAAAGCTATTTGAGTGTTGTTGGTAGCTAAACTAACTGAGCTAATTCAGGAGAGTATCCCATCACATTCCCTACATGTGCCTTGCAGATGGTGGTCAGGCTTTGGAGAGTCAAGAGGTGAGTTACTTGCCTCACCTCAGAATTCCCAGCCTCTGATCCGCTCTCGCAGCCACAGTGTTTATCTGGCTGGTCCAGTTATTCTGGTGAATGGTGACCCACAGGTTTTTGCAAGTGATGGGTGGGGTGGGATTTGACAATGCTAATGCTATTGAGTCCATATGGTGGTAGTTAGATTCTCTTTTATTGGAAATGGTCATTGCCCAACACTTTGTGACACAAAGTTACTTGGTATTAGATGGCAGGTTTGGAAGATGCTGTTGAAGGAACCTTGGTGAATTGTTGCAATGGATCTTGCATATAGTACATATTGCTGCCACTGTGCATCAATTGTGGAAGGAGTGAATTTTTAGGTTGGTGGATGGAATGCCAATTAGCGGGCTGCTTTGTCCTGGATGATATTGAGCTTTTTGAGTGTTGTTGGCGCTGCATTCATCCAGGCAAGTGGAGAGTATGTCATCATATTCTTGGCTTGTGCCTTGTAGATTATGGACAGACTTCAGGTAGTGAGGGGGTGAGTTACACTCTGCAGAATTCCCAGCCTCTGGCCTGCTATTGTAGTGAGAAGTCTAACAACACCAGGTTAAAGTCCAACAGGTTTATTTGGTAGCAAAAGCCACACTAGCTTTCAGAACAGGCTGTTCCTTTGTCAGGTGGGTGGGAGTTCTGATCACAAACAGGGCACAAAGACAAAAACTCAATTTACATGAATAATGATTGGAATGTGAGTCTTTACAGCTAATCGAGTCTTAAAGGTACAGACAATGTGAGTGGAGGGAGCATTAAGCACAGGTTAAAGAGATGTGTATTGTCTCCAGACAGGACAGCGAGTGAGAGTTTGCATATCCAGGCAAGTTGTGGGGGTTACAGATAGTGTGACATGAACCCAATATCTCGGTTGAGGCTGTCCTCGTGTGCGGAACTTGGCTATCAGTCTCTGCTCAGTGACTCTGCGCTGTTGTGTGTCGTGAAGACTGCCTTGGAGAACGCTTACCTGAAGATCAGAGGCTAAATGCCCGTGACCGCTGAAGTGCTCCCCAACAGGAAGAGAACAGTCTTGCCTGGTGATTGTCGAGCGGTGTTCATTCATCCATTGTCGTAGCGTCTGCTTGGTTCCCCAATGTACCATGCCTCGGGACGTCCTTTCCTGCAGCGTATCAGGTAGACAACGTTGGCCGAGTTGCAAGAGTATGTACCGTGTACCTGGTGGATGGTGTTCTCGCGTGAGATGATGGCATCCGTGTCGATGAACCGGCATGTCTTGCAGAGGTTGCTGTGGAAGGGTTGCGTGGTGTCATGGTCACTGTTCTCCTGAAGGCTGAGTAGTTTGCTGTGGACAATGGTCTGTTTGAGGTTGTGCAGTTGTTTGAAGGCAAGAAGTGGGGTTGTGGGGATGGCCTTGGCGAGATGTTCGTCTTCATCAATGACATGTTGAAGGCTCCGGAGGAGATGTCGTAGCTTCTCCGCTCCGGGGAAGTACTGGATGACGAAGGGTACTCTGTCCACCGTGTCCCATGTTTGTCTTCTGAGGAGGTCAATGTGGTTTTTCGCTGTGGCGCGTTGGAACTGTCGATCGATGAGTCGAGCGCCATATCCTGTTCTTATGAGGGCATCTTTCAGCGTCTGGAGGTGTCTGTTGTGATCCTCCTCATCTGAGCAGATCCTGTGTATACGGAGGGCTTGTCCGTAGGGGATGGCTTCTTTAACGTGTTTAGGGTGGAAGCTGGAGAAGTGGAGCATCGTGAGGTTATCCGTGGGCTTGCGGTACAGTGAGGTGCTGAGATGACCGTCCTTAATGGAGATGTGTGTGTCCAAGAATGCAACCGATTCCGGAGAGTAGTCCATGGTGAGTCTGATGGTGGGATGGAACTTGTTGATGTCATCATATAGTTGTTTCAGTGATTGTTCACCATGAGTCCAAAGGAAGAAAATGTCATCGATGTATCTAGAGTGTAGCGTCGGTTGAAGGTCCTGTGCAGTGAAGAGGTCTTGTTCGAACCTGTGCATGAAGATGTTGGCATATTGAGGTGCGAATTTTTCCCATGGCTGTTCTGTGTGTCTGGATGAAGAACTGGTTGTTGAAGGTGAAGACATTGTGGTCCAGGATGAAGCGGATGAGTTGTAAAATTGCATCTGGAAACTGGCAGTTGTCGGCGTTGAGTACTGAGGCAGTTGCAGCAATGCCATCATCATGGGGGATGCTGGTGTAGAGTGCCGAGACATCCATTGTGACGAGGAGTGCTCCTGGTTCAACTGCTCCGTGTGCTGAGTTTCTGTAGAAAGCCCGTAGTGTCGCGACAAAAGCAGGGGGTTCTTTGTACAATGGGTTTCAGGATGCCCTCGACATAGCCGGAGAGGTTCTCGCACAGGGTCCTATTGCCCTGGGACGGCTGGGTGTGTTTGCCTTGTGTGACCCTGTGCACCTCACTGTACCGCAAGCCCACGGATAACCTCACGATGCTCCACTTCTCCAGCTTCCACCCTAAACACGTTAAAGAAGCCATCCCCTACAGACAAGCCCTCCGTACATACAGGATCTGCTCAGATGAGGAGGATCACAACAGACACCTCCAGACGCTGAAAGATGCCCTCATAAGAACAGGATATGGCGCTCGACTCATCGATCGACAGTTCCGATGCGCCACAGCGAAAAACCGCATCGACCTCCTCAGAAGACAAACACGGGACACGGCGGTCAGAGTACCCTTCGCCGTCCAGTACTTCCCCGGAGCGGAGAAGCTACGACATCTCCTCCGGAGCCTTCAACATGTCATTGATGAAGACGAACATCTCGCCAAGGCCATCCCCACACCCCCACTTCTTGCCTTCAAACAACTGCACAACCTCAAACAGACCATTGTCCGCAGCAAACTACCCAGCCTTCAGGAGAACAGTGACCATGACACCACACAACCCTGCCACAGCAACCTCTGCAAGACATGCCGGATCATCGACATGGATGCCATCATCTCACGCGAGAACACCATCCACCAGGTACATGGTACATACTCTTGCAACTCGGCCAACGTTGTCTACCTGTTACGCTGCAGGAAAGGATGTCCCGAGGCATGGTACATTGGGGAAACCATGCAGACGCTACGACAACGGATGAATGAACACCGCTCGACAATCACCAGGCAAGACTGTTCTCATCCTGTTGGGGAGCACTTCAGCGGTCACGGGCATTCAGCCTCTGATCTCCGGGTAAGCATTCTCCAAGGCGGCCTTCACGACATATGACAGCGCAGAGTCACTGAGCAGAGACTGATAGCCAGGTTCCGCACACATGAGGACGGCCTCAACCAGGATATTGGGTTCATGTCACACAACCTGCCTGGATGTGCAAAATCTCACTCGCTGTCCTGCCTGGAGACAATACACATCTCTTTAACCTGTGCTTAATGCTCCCTCCACTCACATTGTCTGTATCTTTAAGACTTGATTAGCTGTAAAGACTCACATTCCAATCATTATTCATGTAAATTGAGTTTGTGTCTTTG
Source organism: Mustelus asterias (assembly GCF_964213995.1). Classification (NCBI taxonomy): domain Eukaryota; kingdom Metazoa; phylum Chordata; class Chondrichthyes; order Carcharhiniformes; family Triakidae; genus Mustelus; species Mustelus asterias. The sequence continues at coordinate 92,886,380 of NC_135809.1, forward strand.
TGCCCTGTTTGTGATCAGAACTCCCACCCACCTGACGAAGGAACAGCCTGTTCCAAAAGCAAGTGTGGCTTTTGCTACCAAATAAGCCTGTTGGACTTTAACCTGGTGTTGTTAGACTTATTACTGTGTTTACCCCAGTCCAATGCCGGTATCTCCACATCATGACTGCTATTATAGTCACAGTATTTATATGGCTAATCCAGTTCAGTTTCTGGTCAATGGTAACCCCCAGGATGGCAATGCCATTGAATGCCAAGGGGAGATGGTTGGAGTCTCTCTTGTTGGAGATGGTCATTGTCTGACGCTTGTGTGACGCGAATGTCACTTGCTGTTTGTCAGTCTAAACCTGAATGTTGTCCAGGTCTTGCTGCATTTGGGCATGGACTGCTTCAGTATCTGAGGAGTTACAAGTTGTGCTGAACATTGTGGAATCATCAGCGAACATCCCCACTTCTGACCTTATGATGGAGGGACGATCATTGATGAAGCAATTGAAGATGATTGGATCTAGAACACTTGTTTAAAGTTTATTTGTTAGTCACAAGTAGGCTTACATTAACACTACAATGAAGTTACTGTGAAAATCCCCTAGTTGCCACACTCCGGTGTCTGTTCGGGTACACTGAGGGAGAATTTAACATGGCCAATGTACCTAACCAGTACGTCTTCCAGACTGTGGGAGGAAGCCGCAGCTCCCAGAGGAAACGCATGCAGACTCCTCTCAGACTGTGACCCAAGCCGGGAATCGAACCTGTGCCCCACCATCACTAAAGCGCCCCTGGTGCTGTGAGGCAGCAGTGCTAACCACTGTGCCTTCGTGCCGCCCTACCCTGAGGAACTCCTGCAGTGACATCTTGAGACTGAAACGATTGACAACCATAACCATCTTCCTTTGTGCGGTATGACTCCAACCTAGGATACAGTGGCCTTAGCAGTCGAATAGGTGCTTTACGTGGTTTAATATCCCAGTCAATTATGTAATTTATCATATCGCAGGAAATTCACTCGTGTTCAAAAGTAAATCCAGAATCAGCTGGTTAAGCTGTATAGATGAGGAAGATCCCCGGTTTGTTTGTTGTTGGCATTGAGTTAGTTCAGCTCAGCCAAGGCGGTACAGGGAAACTGCAGTTGGTCTCGAGGAATATCAGTTAGGATTTCTGCTTCAATCATTATCCAGTGATCTCTGCTGGAAATCCTTGTGTGATTGTCTGGTTAGGTCATGGTCAGTCTGTACTATGATCACTTGAAGAGTCTATACTGACATCATTCCAACCAGTTATTTGGCCTGGATTCTCTGCAGGTGTGTCATTATTTAATGCAGAGTGTAAAACTCAAAGTGCCGTCATGTCTTAAATGTCCCATACAAATTATTCGGAAAGAAAAAAGTGAGCTGATTGAAACACAAAAGAGTTGAATTGCCTAATTCGCTGTGGCAGCAAGGGAGAGAAACAGAGAATTTTAAAATTCGGGCACTACAGCACAACATGTACATTCCAGGTACTTGGCTGCTGGCTGTAGATCACTGGGCTGCAGCAACAAGAGGCCAATTGTATTTGACATGGGAACATAGGATGATGCCAAGACCATGTGATCAGTTGGTGGGTGGAACATTCCAGGTTTGTGAGACAGGGGAAACTAATGTAACGTTTTAAATCCGCTCCCTTCTCCGGTATTGTTGAAAGGACAATGGTCAGAAGGTATCACAAAGGTGAGAAAGAGACATACAGGCAAGGAAGATGAAGAAGTAGTGATACCAGGCTTGGATTTTGCGGCGGTGTTTATGCTGCACACAAGTCAATTCTTGCCTTAATAAAAGCAACGTATTACAGATGCTGTAAATCTGAAATGAAAGTGCTGAAAACACTCAGCCGGTTTGGCAGCATCTGTGGAGAGAGAAAGAGTTAACGTTTGAGTTGAATCTGCTACAGAACTGCAGAAGTTGTATTTGACTTGCAAGTTAACTCTATTCCTCTGTGTATGCTGACAGGTCAATAAATAGATTGAAGCTTTCCAAATTCACTTCAGTGAAGATTTATTAATGAGTATCAGAGAAGGGTGATTTGATCCCGCAGTGTAATCTTCTGTCCTAATCCTTCATCCTCTCTCCATGGATTCCCAGACCCGAGAGAAGTGGCCAGAGTGCTAATCCGCTGTGTCTCCCAGTCAGCCAGAAAGAGGAAACATCATTCTTTTTAGACTGCATTGGGCCCTAGCTTCTGCAGTCATTAATTGTCTAACTACACAACTCGATATCTTATGAGAAACAGACCACCTTCTCCTCTGCTGGGCTGAATGAAGGACCCAACCAAATATTAATCCATTTTCTCTTTCAAGTGGTGTTATGTATTCCCAGAATTATCCATTGCCAAGAATTTCCTCCTTGGAGTTGCTCCAGTTCTGTAATTTCCCTGACCAATATGATCACACCACAACATTGCATCAACGGAATGGTAGCATCTTCAGGGAAATTCCGGCCTGAATTTCCCTTTAATTCAAAATTCCAGCAGTCATGTTTTTCTGTGGAATCTACCTGAAGCTAAGCGTTCATCACGGTTCGATACCAGCTCAACATTGGCACGTTCAAGAATCATCATCATCCCACAGTAATTGTTGAGGTGTGTTAGCTACACCCAGTGCAGCAACGCGATACCATATTCCCCAGGTGTTCTCCCAGCCATGTTGAAGCGATATCTCTGGAGTATAATAGACGGTTTTGGGTCGTAGTAATTTTTCAACAGGTCTACTAGCTCATTAAAAGTTTTTAAGTTGGGGTATCCGGATAGGTCAGACTTTTAATCACGCTGGAAGTCAGGGCCCTGCGTGTCATCAATAATATCACCTTTTTGTTTTTCGTCTCCTTCAATGTTGTTGGCATGGAAGAAGTAACACACAGGGCCCGATTCTCCCATCCTGACGCACACGTTTTTTGGTGCATCGGGTTGGGAGATGCGCATGTCGGCCATTTCACGGGATGCGCACATGCGTTCCTGACGCATGCGTGTCTCCCACAGCCGGAGAGCAGGCGCAGCTGGCACCACACTGGAAACTGACAGGAAGACAAGGTAAGTGATTTGAATCTATTTTAAATCTATTTTAAATGTCATTATCGGGACCGGGACTGAATTCTCCGGGCCCGATAGCATCTCCCACCCCGCCAGGGGTACTTCATTCCGGCGGGGTTTAGAGTAGCTCCTCACTTGCGGGGAACTAGCGGGAGACCAAAGATGTGCGGGTTAGGTTGATTGGCCAGGTTAAAAAAAATTGCCCCTTAGAGTCCTGGGATTAGCGGGTAAAATATGTGGGGGTAGGGCCTGGGTGGGATTGTGGTCGGTGCAGACTCGATGGGCCGAATGGACTCCTTCTGCACTGTAGGGTTTCTATGACTTCTATGACTTCTATGAGACCCCTCTGGAGTGAAACGGGGGCAATCGGGGCCCCCCAGGGGTTCGGGCAGCGGGGGGTGATGTCTCCTGAGCATGGACACCCTGGCAGTGCCAGCCTGTGCCCCTGGCACTGCCCATGCCCAGGGGGCACCTTGGTACTGAACAGTGCCAAGGGGATGAGGCCCATTGTGGGCAGGGCCTATTGGAGGCAGGGCCTAGTGGGCAATTGGTGGGGATGGGGGAATCCCGCTAGCACTCCACAGATGGATTGGGGGGGTGTGGGTGGGTCTGCTGGGGGGTGGGGTTGGGAGAGATCGTCACTGCTCTGCTGGGGGCAGGAGGTGGAGATTGCGGTGTTCCGGGACGGTTTGAGGCAACGTGGGGTGTCGGGGCTAGCACGGTTGTGGGGACTGCGATCGGGCCGTGGGGGTGTCACGAGGGGCAGCAATGCGGGGGTTCCGGGCTGGCCAGCAAAGTGCAGGCTGACAGCTTGAGGCCACTGCGCATGAGGCCTGGAACTGTCAGACTCTGCCCCCCCCGAGCTTTTAGTGATATTCACGATTGTGACCTCTGCAGTGCACAGAGTGCGGGAGATTCGAGTCTGAACTCCCACTGAAAAATCGTGAATTACACCATTTTTTCCCCCCAATTCAGCAGTTAGAATTTTTTGGGAGAATTGGGCCCATACACTCTGTATATTAATGGCCTCAGTCTTTCCCACTGGTGTCATAGGGTTCAAGTTTCCCAAAAAGAGGCATAATGACTTCTCACCATAGGAGATTCTTGACTTACGGAGGTTGTCCAGAGAGAGAGATCCCTCGTTGCCAATGTATTAATTCAGCCAGACTCCAGTTTGCCGTCACCAAACATCACTTATTGTGTACCAAAGAGAAGGACTGCACCTGTGGCTTACAGCAAGACAGTGTACACCTCGGGACCTACAACACTGGCCTGGGTTGAACAGCAGGTTTATAAACCCTCACTGACTGCTTCTCATTGGGCGAGCCTCTGCTGGCTCAATAAGGAAGCTCATACACTACAAAGCCCACAGGGAGATCTATCAATTATTCCCCTGTGCCTTTCGTGGCCATCATAACACCTGGTATCACCACCTCTTCTTCTTCCTGGTCTACACTCTTCTTTCTGACCTTTGTGGTATCCTCTATGACCGGCCATTGTCCTTCAACAATACAAGAGAAAGGAGCTGATTTAAAATGTTACATCAGTTTCCCCTGTCTCTCAAATCTGGATAGTAGTCCACGCATGATCTTGGCATCATCCTATGTTCCCATGTCATATACAATCGGCCTCTTGTTGCTGCAGCGCAGTGGTCTGTAGCCAGCAGCCAAGTGCCTGGAATGAACATGTTGTGCTGTAGTACCTGAATTTTAAAATTCTCTCCCTTGCTGCCACAGTGAATTAAACAGTTTTACTCCTTTGTGTGTGAAATGAGAGGACAGTTTCACTGCAGTTGGCAGTGCTCAAAACTGCCCTTTATTTTGGCACTAGCCGATAGAGATTTGGCATCTTTAGAGTACAGTCACGGAGGCTTGTTGCATCGCTGGCCCTCTCCAATATTAGTAGCTGGTGAGTACTATTGAAGCAGGGCACAAAGTTTTATATTGCATTGAACCTGGGACTGTTCAGTGGAGATGCTGGTAATGCCTGTCAAATTGTTCCATTTCTCAGTCTCAGTGGACACAAATGTTGACTGATTTCCAATCTTGCGCTGAAAACTCATGTGTGTTTTCTTTCAGGAAGCATTCCAGGCTTTCCACCCAGACCTTCTCTTTGTCCGTAAATTTATGAAGCCTCTTTTGATTGGCGAATTAGCTCCGGGGGAACCCAGCCATGATCGAGAGAAAAAGGTGAGATTGATGACCATGATTATTTTGAACAAAATTGTCACCATTTTCCTGTGACTCTGGAGTGGCAACTTGTATCTCTCTGAACCAGGGCTGCTCTCCTCCAGGCTCTCTCTTTCACTTCTCTGATGACCTTTTTTTAAAATGTGTTTCTTGTAACTCCTTTCTCCATAGTGTAGAACCTTAACAAACTCAGAAAAAGATGAACGTGAAGAGGTTTCACTCCCTTTGTCTGCTATTTATGGCAGATGTTGGGGGGAATTTTAACCAGTATTGGGGTGTAAGGGGAGTGGGTGTAAATGCACCGGGGTGTGGGGGTGGTGGGGGGGTTGGCTAGACTTAAAGATGCAAAAGATACAGCTTTTCTGGAAACTCAACATAATGCCATGGATTTACAGAATTAACCAGTGCACATTTGAGGTGCATGGGAACCACCACTCCCTCTGTCCCCATTCCAACTCCCAACTGGAGCAGCAGGTTGGGGAGTATCAAATGCAAAGTGGCCGTTTACTGTAAAGGTGTAAATCTGTCTTTAACTGGCAGCACGGACATTTCCTGAAGGACAGCAATGTGAAAGCATGGCGGGTATTGATGAGCCTCTGAAATTGATGGGCTGGATTGCCTTAAAATGTTGAACCAGGACAGCTTTTTCCCTACCGAAGGGAAAGACTTTTTTACAAAGGACTTGTTCTGAGAGTTTGTTTCCACTGCTTTAAAGGTCATTTCCAACACTCA